>NW_026697122.1:0-198654 GCF_030435755.1 Ochotona princeps | reverse complement strand
TCCAGGTTCATTCCTAGATAATGCACTCAAAGGGCACTAAGCATAGAGTGTGAAAACTGAGTTTCCTTGAGAGCTGCTTGGAAGCCTGATGCTGTGTGAAGTTAGTGAGCCAAATGTAGTTGTTCTCCCAAAAGAACCACTCGGCTGATTCTTCTTCAATATGCCCTTCACCAACATGCAGTGTTTCCTTGATTGCATTAGCTCTCACACCAATATTTGCCTCTAGAGCCTTTGCATTGAGGGCTATCTGAAAACGGCTGTGGCGCTGAAGTTGCCTGTGAATGTGGAGTTGGTGGCATGTGAAACCCGCATGTGGAGCATTCGTTTGTGTGGGATGCTCTACCAGGTTCATTCCTAGATAATGCACTCAAAGCGCACTAAGCATAGAGTGTGAAAACTGAGTTTCCTTGAGAGCTGCTTGGAAGCCTGATGGTGTGTGAAGTTAGTGAGCCAAATGGAGTTGTTCTCCCACAAGAACCACTCGGCTGATTCTTCTTCAATATGCCCTTCACCAACATGCAGTGTTTCCTTGATTGAATTAGCTCTCACACCAGTATTTGAGTCTAGAGCCTTTGCATTGAGGGCTATCTGAAAACGGCTGTGGCGCTGAAGTTGCCTGTGAATGTGGAGTTGGTGGCATGTGAAACCCGCATGTGGAGCATTCGTTTGTGTGGGATGCTCTACCAGGTTCATTCCTAGATAATGCACTCAAAGCGCACTAAGCATAGAGTGTGAAAACTGAGTTTCCTTGAGAGCTGCTTGGAAGCCTGATGGTGTGTGAAGTTAGTGAGCCAAATGGAGTTGTTCTCCCACAAGAACCACTCAGCTGATCCTTCTTCAATATGCCCTTCACCAACATGCAGTGTTTCCTTGATTGAATTAGCTCTCACAGCAATATTTGCGTCTAGAGCCTTTGCATTGAGGGCTATGTGAAAACGGCTGTGGCGCTGAAGTTGCCTGAGAATGTGGAGTTGGTGGCATGTGAAACCTGCATGTGGAGCATTCGTTTGTGTGGGATGCTCACCAAGCTTCATTTCAGTCCTAGGCACTCAAAGCGCACTAAGCATAGAGTGTGAAAACTGAGTTTCCTGGAGAGCTGCTTGGAAGCCTGATGGTGTGTGAAGTTAGTGAGCCAAATGGAGTTGTTCTCCCACAAGAACCACTCTGCTGATCCTTCTTCTTCAATATGCCCTTCACCAACATGCAGTGTTTCCTTGATTGAATTAGCTCTCACACCAACATTTGCGTCTAGAGCCTTTGCATTGAGGGCTATCTGAAAACGGCTGTGGCGCTGAAGTTGCCTGTGAATGTGGAGTTGGTGGCATGTGAAACCCGCATGTGGAGCATTCGATTGTGTGGGTTGCTCACCAAGCTTCATTTCAGTCCTAGGCACTCAAAGGGCACTAAGCATAGAGTGTGAAAACTGAGTTTCCTTGAGAGCTGCTTGGAAGCCTGATGGTGTGTGAAGTTAGTGAGCCAAATGGAGTTGTTCTCCCACAAGAACCACTCAGCTGATCCTTCTTCAATATGTCCTTCACCAACATGCAGTGTTTCCTTGATTGAATTAGCTCTCACAGCAATATTTGCGTCTAGAGCCTTTGCATTGAGGGCTATCTGAAAACGGCTGTGGCGCTGAAGTTGCCTGAGAATGTGGAGTTGGTGGCATGTGAAACCCGCATGTGGAGCATTCGTTTGTGTGGGATGCTCTACCAGGTTCTTTCCTAGATAATGCACTCAAAGCGCACTTAGCATAGAGTGTGAAAACTGAGTTTCCTTGAGAGCTGCTTGGAAGCCTGATGCTGTGTGAAGTTAGTGAGCCAAATGGAGTTGTTCTCCCACAAGAACCACTCGGCTGATTCTTCTTCAATATGCCCTTCACCAACATGCAGTGTTTCCTTGTTTGAAATAGCTCTCACACCAATATTTGCATCTAGAGCTTTTGCATTGAGGGCTATCTGAGAACGGCTGTGGTGCTGAAGTTGCCTGAGAATGTGGAGTTGGTGGCATGTGAAACCCGCATGTGGAGCATTCGTTTGTGTGGGATGCTCTACCAGGTTCATTCCTAGATAATGCACTCAAAGCGCACTAAGCATAGAGTGTGAAAACTGAGTTTCCTTGAGAGCTGCTTGGAAGCCTGATGCTGTGTGAAGTTAGTGAGCCAAATGTAGTTGTTCTCCCACAAGAACCACTCGGCTGATTCTTCTTCAATATGCCCTTCACCAACATGCAGTGTTTCCTTCATTGAATTAGCTCTCACACCAATATTTGCGTCTAGAGCCTTTGCATTGAGGGCTATCTGAAAACGGCTGTGGCGCTGAAGTTGCCTGTGAATGTGGAGTTGGTGGCATGTGAAACCCGCATGTGGAGCATTCGTTTGTGTGGGATGCTCTACCAGGTTCATTCCTAGATAATGCACTCAAAGGGCACTAAGCATAGAGTGTGAAAACTGAGTTTCCTTGAGAGCTGCTTGGAAGCCTGATGGTGTGTGAAGTTAGTGAGCCAAATGGAGTTGTTCTCCCACAAGAACCACTCGGCTGATTCTTCTTCTTCAATATGCCCTTCACCAACATGCAGTGTTTCCTTGATTGAATTGGCTCTCACACCAATATTTGCGTCTAGAGCCTTTGCATTGAGGGCTATGTGAAAACGGCTGTGGCGCTGAAGTTGCCTGTGAATGTGGAGTTGGTGGCATGTGAAACCCGCATGTGGAGCATTCGTTTGTGTGGGATGCTCACCAAGATTCATTTCAGTCCTAGGCACTCAAAGGGCACTAAGCATAGAGTGTGAAAACTGAGTTTCCTGGAGAGCTGCTTGGAAGCCTGATGGTGTGTGAAGTTAGTGAGCCAAATGGAGTTGTTCTCCCACAAGAACCACTCTGCTGATCCTTCTTCTTCAATAAGCCCTTCACCAACATGCAGTGTTTCCTTGATTGAATTAGCTCTCACACCAATATTTGCGTCTAGAGCCTTTGCATTGAGGGCTATCTGAAAACGGCTGTGGCGCTGAAGTTGCCTGTGAATGTGGAGTTGGTGGCATGTGAAACCCGCATGTGGAGCATTCGTTTGTGTGGGATGCTCACCAAGCTTCATTTCAGTCCTAGGCACTCAAAGGGCACTAAGCATAGAGTGTGAAAACTGAGTTTCCTTGAGAGCTGCTTGAAGCCTGATGCTGTGTGAAGTTAGTGAGCCAAATGGAGTTGTTCTCCCACAAGAACCACTCAGCTGATCCTTCTTCAATATGTCCTTCACCAACATGCAGTGTTTCCTTGATTGAATTAGCTCTCACAGCAATATTTGCGTCTAGAGCCTTTGCATTGAGGGCTATCTGAAAACGGCTGTGGCGCTGAAGTTGCCTGTGAATATGGAGTTGGTGGCATGTGAAACCCGCATGTGGAGCATTCGTTTGTGTGGGATGCTCTACCAGGTTCATTCCTAGATAATGCACTCAAAGGGCACTAAGCATAGAGTGTGAAAACTGAGTTTCCTTGAGAGCTGCTTGGAAGCCTGATGGTGTGTGAAGTTAGTGAGCCCAATGGAGTTGTTCTCCCACAAGAACCACTCGGCTGATCCTTCTTCAATATGCCCTTCACCAACATGCAGTGTTTCCTTGATTGAATTAGCTCTCACACCAATATTTGCGTCTAGAGCCTTTGCATTGAGGGCTATCTGAAAACGGCTGTGGCGCTGAAGTTGCCTGTGAATGTGGAGTTGGTGGCATGTGAAACCCGCATGTGGAGCATTCGTTTGTGTGGGATGCTCACCAAGATTCATTTCAGTCCTAGGCACTCAAAGGGCACTAAGCATAGAGTGTGAAAACTGAGTTTTCTTGAGAGCTGCTTGGAAGCCTGATGGTGTGTGAAGTTAGTGAGCCAAATGGAGTTGTTCTCCCACAAGAACCACTCGGCTGATTCTTCTTCAATATGCCCTTCACCAACATGCAGTGTTTCCTTGATTGAATTAGCTCTCACACCAATATTTGCGTCTAGAGCCTTTGCATTGAGGACTATGTGAAAACGGCTGTGGCGCTGAAGTTGCCTGTGAATGTGGAGTTGGTGGCATGTGAAACCCGCATGTGGAGCATTCGTTTGTGTGGGATGCTCTACCAGGTTCATTCCTAGATAATGCACTCAAAGGGCACTAAGCATAGAGTGTGAAAACTGAGTTTCCTTGAGAGCTGCTTGGAAGCCTGATGGTGTGTGAAGTTAGTGAGCCAAATGTAGTTGTTCTCCCACAAGAACCACTCGGCTGATTCTTCTTCAATATGCCCTTCACCAACATGCAGTGTTTCCTTGATTGCATTAGCTCTCACACCAATATTTGCGTCTAGAACCTTTGCATTGAGGGCTATCTGAAAACGGCTGTGGCGCTGAAGTTGCCTGTGAATGTGGAGTTGGTGGCATGTGAAACCCGCATGTGGAGCATTCGTTTGTGTGGGATGCTCTACCAGGTTCATTCCTAGATAATGCACTCAAAGCGCACTAAGCATAGAGTGTGAAAACTGAGTTTCCTTGAGAGCTGCTTGGAAGCCTGATGGTGTGTGAAGTTAGTGAGCCAAATGGAGTTGTTCTCCCACAAGAACCACTCGGCTGATCCTTCTTCAATATGCCCTTCACCAACATGCAGTGTTTCCTTGATTGAATTAGCTCTCACACCAATATTTGCGTCTAGAGCCTTTGCATTGAGGGCTATCTGAAAACGGCTGTGGCGCTGAAGTTGCCTGTGAATGTGGAGTTGGTGGCATGTGAAACCTGCATGTGGAGCATTCGTTTGTGTGGGATGCTCACCAAGCTTCATTTCAGTCCTAGGCACTCAAAGGGCACTAAGCATAGAGTGTGAAAACTGAGTTTCCTTGAGGGCTGCTTGGAAGCCTGATGGTGTGTGAAGTTAGTGAGCCAAATGGAGTTGTTCTCCCACAAGAACCACTCGGCTGATCCTTCTTCAATATGCCCTTCACCAACATGCAGTGTTTCCTTGATTGAATTAGCTCTCACACCAATATTTGCGTCTAGATCCTTTGCATTGAGGGCTATGTGAAAACGGCTGTGGCCCTGAAGTTGCCTGTGAATGTGGAGTTGGTGGCATGTGAAACCCGCATGTGGAGCATTCGTTTGTGTGGAATGCTCACCAAGCTTCATTTCAGTCCTCGGCACTCAAAGGGCACTAAGCATAGAGTGTGAACACTGAGTTTCCTTGAGAGCTGCTTGGAAGCCTGATGGTGTGTGAAGTTAGTGAGCCAAATGGAGTTGTTCTCCCACAAGAACCACTCGGCTGATCCTTCTTCAATATGCCCTTCACAAACATGCATTGTTTCCTTGATTGAATTAGCTCTCACACCAGTATTTGCGTCTAGAGCCTTTGCATTGAGGGCTATCTGAAAACGGCTGTGGCGCTGAAGTTGCCTGTGAATGTGGAGTTGGTGGCATGTGAAACCCGCATGTGGAGCATTCTTTTGTGTGGGATGCTCTACCAGGTTCATTCCTAGATAATGCACTCAAAGGGCACTAAGCATAGAGTGTGAAAACTGAGTTTCCTTGAGAGCTGCTTGGAAGCCTGATGGTGTGTGAAGTTAGTGAGCCCAATGGAGTTGTTCTCCCACAAGAACCACTCGGCTGATCCTTCTTCAATATGCCCTTCACCAACATGCAGTGTTTCCTTGATTGAATTAGCTCTCACAGCAATATTTGCGTCTAGAGCCTTTGCATTGAAGGCTATCTGAAAACGGCTGTGGCGCTGAAGTTGCCTGTGAATGTGGAGTTGGTGGCATGTGAAACCCGCATGTGGAGCATTCGTTTGTGTGGGATGCTCACCAAGCTTCATTTCAGTCCTAGGCACTCAAAGGGCACTAAGCATAGAGTGTGAAAACTGAGTTTCCTTGAGAGCTGCTTGGAAGCCTGATGGTGTGTGAAGTTAGTGAGCCAAATGGAGTTGTTCTCCCACAAGAACCACTCTGCTGATTCTTCTTCAATATGCCCTTCACCAACATGCAGTGTTTCCTTGATTGCATTAGCTCTCACACCAATATTTGCGTCTAGAGCCTTTGCATTGAGGGCTATGTGAAAACGGCTGTGGCGCTGAAGTTGCCTGTGAATGTGGAGTTGGTGGCATGTGAAACCCGCATGTGGAGCATTCGTTTGTGTGGAATGTTCACCAAGCTTCACTTCAGTCCTCGGCACTCAAAGGGCACTAAGCATAGAGTGTGAAAACTGAGTTTCCTGGAGAGCTGCTTGGAAGCCTGATGGTGTGTGAAGTTAGTGAGCCAAATGGAGTTGTTCTCCCACAAGAACCACTCGGCTGATTCTTCTTCTTCAATATGCCCTTCACCAACATGCAGTGTTTCCTTGATTGAATTAGCTCTCACACCAATATTTGAGTCTAGAGCCTTTGAATTGAGGGCTATCTGAAAACGGTTGTGGCTGTGAAGTTGCCTGTGAATGTGGAGTTGGTGGCATGTGAAACCCGCATGTGGAGCATTCGTTTGTGTGGGATGCTCTACCAGGTTCATTCCTAGATAATGCACTCAAAGGGCACTAAGCATAGAGTGTGAAAACTGAGTTTTCTTGAGAGCTGCTTGGAAGCCTGATGGTGTGTGAAGTTAGTGAGCCAAATGGAGTTGTTCTCCCACAAGAACCACTCGGCTGATTCTTCTTCTTCAATATGCCCTTCACCAACATGCAGTATTTCCTTGATTTAATTGGCTCTCACACCAATATTTGCATCTAGAGCCTTTGCATTGAGGGCTATCTGAAAACGGCTGTGGTGCTGAAGTTGCCTGAGAATGTGGAGTTGGTGGCATGTGAAACCCGCATGTGGAGCATTCGTTTGTGTGGGATGCTCTACCAGGTTCATTCCTAGATAATGCACTCAAAGCGCACTAAGCATAGAGTGTGAAAACTGAGTTTCCTTGAGAGCTGCTTGGAAGCCTGATGCTGTGTGAAGTTAGTGAGCCAAATGGAGTTGTTCTCCCACAAGAACCACTCTGCTGATCCTTCTTCTTCAATATGCCCTTCACCAACATGCAGTGTTTCCTTGATTGAATTAGCTCTCACACCAACATTTGCGTCTAGAGCCTTTGTATTGAGGGCTATCTGAAAACGGCTGTGGCGCTGAAGTTGCCTGTGAATGTGGAGTTGGTGGCATGTGAAACCCGCATGTGGAGCATTCGTTTGTGTGGGTTGCTCACCAAGCTTCATTTCAGTCCTAGGCACTCAAAGGGCACTAAGCATAGAGTGTGAAAACTGAGTTTCCTTGCGAGCTGCTTGGAAGCCTGATGGTGTGTGAGGTTAGTGAGCCAAATGGAGTTGTTCTCCCACAAGAACCACTCGGCTGATTCTTCTTCAATATGCCCTTCACCAACATGCAGTGTTTCCTTGACTGAAATAGCTCTCACACCAATATTTGCATCTAGAGCCTTTGCATTGAGGGCTATCTGAAAACGGCTGTGGTGCTGAAGTTGCCTGAGAATGTGGAGTTGGTGGCATGTGAAACCCGCATGTGGAGCATTCGTTTGTGTGGGATGCTCTACCAGGTTCATTCCTAGATAATGCACTCAAAGCGCACTTAGCATAGAGTGTGAAAACTGAGTTTCCTTGAGAGCTGCTTGGAAGCCTGATGGTGTGTGAAGTTAGTGAGCCAAATGGAGTTATTCTCCCACAAGAACCACTCGGCTGATTCTTCTTCAATATGCCCTTCACCAACATGCAGTGTTTCCTTGTTTGAAATAGCTCTCACACCAATATTTGCATCTAGAGCTTTTGCATTGAGGGCTATCTGAGAACGGCTGTGGTGCTGAAGTTGCCTGAGAATGTGGAGTTGGTGGCATGTGAAAACCGCATGTGGAGCATTCGTTTGTGTGGGATGCTCTACCAGGTTCATTCCTAGATAATGCACTCAAAGCGCACTAAGCATAGAGTGTGAAAACTGAGTTTCCTTGAGAGCTGCTTGGAAGCCTGATGCTGTGTGAAGTTAGTGAGCCAAATGTAGTTGTTCTCCCACAAGAACCACTCGGCTGATTCTTCTTCAATATGCCCTTCACCAACATGCAGTGTTTCCTTGATTGCATTAGCTCTCACACCAATATTTGCGTCTAGAGCCTTTGCATTGAGGGCTATCTGAAAACGGCTGTGGCGCTGAAGTTGCCTGTGAATGTGGAGTTGGTGGCATGTGAAACCCGCATGTGGAGCATTCTTTTGTGTGGGATGCTCTACCAGGTTCATTCCTAGATAATGCACTCAAAGGGCACTAAGCATAGAGTGTGAAAACTGAGTTTCCTTGAGAGCTGCTTGGAAGCCTGATGGTGTGTGAAGTTAGTGAGCCAAATGGAGTTGTTCTCCCACAAGAACCACTCGGCTGATTCTTCTTCTTCAATATGCCCTTCACCAACATGCAGTGTTTGCTTGATTTAATTGGCTCTCACACCAATATTTGCATCTAGAGCCTTTGCATTGAGGGCTATCTGAAAACGGCTGTGGTGCTGAAGTTGCCTGAGAATGTGGAGTTGGTGGCATGTGAAACCCGCCTGTGGAGCATTCGTTTGTGTGGGATGCTCTACCAGGTTCATTCCTAGATAATGCACTCAAAGCGCACTAAGCATAGAGTGTGAAAACTGAGTTTCCTTGAGAGCTGCTTGGAAGCCTGATGGTGTGTGAAGTTAGTGAGCCAAATGGAGTTGTTCTCCCACAAGAACCACTCGGCTGATTCTTCTTCAATATGCCCTTCACCAACATGCAGTGTTTCCTTGATTGAATTAGCTCTCACACCAGTATTTGAGTCTAGAGCCTTTGCATTGAGGGCTATCTGAAAACGGCTGTGGCGCTGAAGTTGCCTGTGAATGTGGAGTTGGTGGCATGTGAAACCCGCATGTGGAGCATTCGTTTGTGTGGGATGCTCTACCAGGTTCATTCCTAGATAATGCACTCAAAGCGCACTAAGCATAGAGTGTGAAAACTGAGTTTCCTTGAGAGCTGCTTGGAAGCCTGATGGTGTGTGAAGTTAGTGAGCCAAATGGAGTTGTTCTCCCACAAGAACCACTCGGCTGATTCTTCTTCAATATGCCCTTCACCAACATGCAGTGTTTCCTTGATTGCATTAGCTCTCACACCAATATTTGCGTCTAGAGCCTTTGCATTGATGGCTATCTGAAAACGGCTGTGGCGCTGAAGTTGCCTGTGAATGTGGAGTTGGTGGCATGTGAAACCCGCATGTGGAGCATTCTTTTGTGTGGGATGCTCTACCAGGTTCATTCCTAGATAATGCACTCAAAGGGCACTAAGCATAGAGTGTGAAAACTGAGTTTCCTTGAGAGCTGCTTGGAAGCCTGATGGTGTGTGAAGTTAGTGAGCCAAATGGAGTTGTTCTCCCACAAGAACCACTCGGCTGATTCTTCTTCAATATGCCCTTCACCAACATGCAGTGTTTCCTTGATTGAATTAGCTCTCACAGCAATATTTGCGTCTAGAGCCTTTGCATTGAGGGCTATGTGAAAACGGCTGTGGCGCTGAAGTTGCCTGAGAATGTGGAGTTGGTGGCATGTGAAACCTGCATGTGGAGCATTCGTTTGTGTGGGATGCTCACCAAGCTTCTTTTCAGTCCTAGGCACTCAAAGGGCACTAAGCATAGAGTGTGAAAACTGAGTTTCCTTGAGAGCTGCTTGGAAGCCTGATGCTGTGTGAAGTTAGTGAGCCAAATGGAGTTGTTCTCCCACAAGAACCACTCTGCTGATCCTTCTTCTTCAATATGCCCTTCACCAACATGCAGTGTTTCCTTGATTGAATTAGCTCTCACACCAACATTTGCGTCTAGAGCCTTTGCATTGAGGGCTATCTGAAAACGGCTGTGGCGCTGAAGTTGCCTGTGAATGTGGAGTTGGTGGCATGTGAAACCCGCATGTGGAGCATTCGTTTGTGTGGGTTGCTCACCAAGCTTCATTTCAGTCCTAGGCACTCAAAGGGCACTAAGCATAGAGTGTGAAAACTGAGTTTCCTTGAGAGCTGCTTGGAAGCCTGATGCTGTGTGAAGTTAGTGAGCAAAATGGAGTTGTTCTCCCACAAGAACCACTCGGCTGATTCTTCTTCAATATGCCCTTCACCAACATGCAGTGTTTCCTTGACTGAAATAGCTCTCACACCAATATTTGCATCTAGAGCCTTTGCATTGAGGGCTATCTGAAAACGGCTGTGGTGCTGAAATTGCCTGAGAATGTGGAGTTGGTGGCATGTGAAACCCGCATGTGGAGCATTCGTTTGTGTGGGATGCTCTACCAGGTTCATTCCTAGATAATGCACTCAAAGCGCACTTAGCATAGAGTGTGAAAACTGAGTTTCCTTGAGAGCTGCTTGGAAGCCTGATGGTGTGTGAAGTTAGTGAGCCAAATGGAGTTGTTCTCCCACAAGAACCACTCGGCTGATTCTTCTTCAATATGCCCTTCACCAACATGCAGTGTTTCCTTGTTTCAAATAGCTCTCACACCAATATTTGCATGTAGAGCTTTTGCATTGAGGGCTATCTGAGAACGGCTGTGGTGCTGAAGTTGCCTGAGAATGTGGAGTTGGTGGCATGTGAAACCCGCATGTGGAGCATTCGTTTGTGTGGGATGCTCTACCAGGTTCATTCCTCGATAATGCCCTCAGAGGGCACTAAGCATAGAGTGTGAAAACTGAGTTTCCTTGAGAGCTGCTTGGAAGCCTGATGCTGTGTGAAGTTAGTGAGCCAAATGTAGTTGTTCTCCCACAAGAACCACTTGGCTGATTCTTCTTCAATATGCCCTTCACCAACATGCAGTGTTTCCTTGATTGAATTAGCTCTCACACCAATATTTGCGTCTAGAGCCTTTGCATTGAGGGCTATCTGAAAACGGCTGTGGCGCTGAAGTTGCCTGTGAATGTGGAGTTGGTGGCATGTGAAACCCGCATGTGGAGCATTCGTTTGTGTGGGATGCTCTACCAGGTTCATTCCTAGATAATGCACTCAAAGGGCACTAAGCATAGAGTGTGAAAACTGAGTTTCCTTGAGAGCTGCTTGGAAGCCTGATGCTGTGTGAAGTTAGTGAGCCAAATGGAGTTGTTCTCCCACAAGAACCACTCGGCTGATTCTTCTTCTTCAATATGCCCTTCACCAACATGCAGTGTTTCCTTGTTTGAAATAGCTCTCACACCAATATTTGCATCTAGAGCTTTTGCATTGAGGGCTATCTGAGAACGGCTGTGGTGCTGAAGTTGCCTGAGAATGTGGAGTTGGTGGCATGTGAAACCCGCATGTGGAGCATTCGTTTGTGTGGGATGCTCTACCAGGTTCATTCCTAGATAATGCACTCAAAGCGCACTAAGCATAGAGTGTGAAAACTGAGTTTCCTTGAGAGCTGCTTGGAAGCCTGATGGTGTGTGAAGTTAGTGAGCCAAATGGAGTTGTTCTCCCACAAGAACCACTCGGCTGATTCTTCTTCAATATGCCCTTCACCAACATGCAGTGTTTCCTTGATTGCATTAGCTCTCACACCAATATTTGCGTCTAGAGCCTTTGCATTGATGGCTATCTGAAAACGGCTGTGGCGCTGAAGTTGCCTGTGAATGTGGAGTTGGTGGCATGTGAAACCCGCATGTGGAGCATTCGTTTGTGTGGGATGCTCTACCAGGTTCATTCCTAGATAATGCACTCAAAGGGCACTAAGCATAGAGTGTGAAAACTGAGTTTCCTTGAGAGCTGCTTGGAAGCCTGATGGTGTGTGAAGTTAGTGAGCCAAATGGAGTTGTTCTCCCACAAGAACCACTCGGCTGATTCTTCTTCCTCAATATGCCCTTCACCAACATGCAGTGTTTCCTTGATTGAATTGGCTCTCACACCAATATTTGCGTCTAGAGCCTTTGCATTGAGGGCTATGTGAAAACGGCTGTGGCGCTGAAGTTGCCTGTGAATGTGGAGTTGGTGGCATGTGAAACCCGCATGTGGAGCATTCGTTTGTGTGGGATGCTCACCAAGATTCATTTCAGTCCTAGGCACTCAAAGGGCACTAAGCATAGAGTGTGAAAACTGAGTTTCCTGGAGAGCTGCTTGGAAGCCTGATGGTGTGTGAAGTTAGTGAGCCAAATGGAGTTGTTCTCCCACAAGAACCACTCTGCTGATCCTTCTTCTTCAATAAGCCCTTCACCAACATGCAGTGTTTCCTTGATTGAATTAGCTCTCACACCAATATTTGCGTCTAGAGCCTTTGCATTGAGGGCTATGTGAAAACGGCTGTGGCGCTGAAGTTGCCTGTAAATGTGGAGTTGGTGGCATGTGAAACCCGCATGTGGAGCATTCGTTTGTGTGGGATGCTCACCAAGATTCATTTCAGTCCTAGGCACTCAAAGGGCACTAAGCATAGAGTGTCAAACCTGAGTTTCCTTGAGAGCTGCTTGAAGCCTGATGCTGTGTGAAGTTAGTGAGCCAAATGGAGTTGTTCTCCCACAAGAACCACTCGGCTGATTCTTCTTCAATATGCCCTTCACCAACATGCAGTGTTTCCTTGATTGAATTAGCTCTCACACCAATATTTGCGTCTAGAGCCTTTGCATTGAGGGCTATCTGAAAACGGCTGTGGCGCTGAAGTTGCCTGTGAATGTGGAGTTGGTGGCATGTGAAACCCGCATGTGGAGCATTCGTTTGTGTGGGATGCTCACCAAGATTCATTTCAGTCCTAGGCACTCAAAGGGCACTAAGCATAGAGTGTGAAAACTGAGTTTCCTGGAGAGCTGCTTGGAAGCCTGATGGTGTGTGAAGTTAGTGAGCCAAATGGAGTTGTTCTCCCACAAGAACCACTCTGCTGATCCTTCTTCAATAAGCCCTTCACCAACATGCAGTGTTTCCTTGATTGAATTAGCTCTCACACCAATATTTGCGTCTAGAGCCTTTGCATTGAGGGCTATGTGAAAACGGCTGTGGCGCTGAAGTTGCCTGTGAATGTGGAGTTGGTGGCATGTGAAACCCGCATGTGGAGCATTCGTTTGTGTGGGATGCTCTACCAGGTTCATTCCTAGATAATGCACTCAAAGGGCACTAAGCATAGAGTGTGAAAACTGAGTTTCCTTGAGAGCTGCTTGGAAGCCTGATGGTGTGTGAAGTTAGTGAGACAAATGGAGTTGTTCTCCCACAAGAACCACTCGGCTGATTCTTCTTCAATATGCCCTTCACCAACATGCAGTGTTTCCTTGATTGCATTAGCTCTCACACCAATATTTGCGTCTAGAGCCTTTGCATTGAGGGCTATCTGAAAACGGCTGTGGCGCTGAAGTTGCCTGTGAATGTGGAGTTGGTGGCATGTGAAACCCGCATGTGGAGCATTCGTTTGTGTGGGATGCTCTACCAGGTTCATTCCTAGATAATGCACTCAAAGGGCACTAAGCATAGAGTGTGAAAACTGAGTTTCCTTGAGAGCTGCTTGGAAGCCTGATGGTGTGTGAAGTTAGTGAGCCAAATGGAGTTGTTCTCCCACAAGAACCACTCGGCTGATCCTTCTTCAATATGCCCTTCACCAACATGCAGTGTTTCCTTGATTGAATAACTCTCACACCAATATTTGCGTCTAAAGCCTTTGCATTGAGGGCTATCTGAAAACGGCTGTGGCGCTGAAGTTGCCTGTGAATGTGGAGTTGGTGGCATGTGAAACCTGCATGTGGAGCATTCGTTTGTGTGGGATGCTCACCAAGCTTCATTTCAGTCCTAGGCACTCAAAGGGCACTAAGCATAGAGTGTGAAAACTGAGTTTCCTTGAGGGCTGCTTGGAAGCCTGATGGTGTGTGAAGTTAGTGAGCCAAATGTAGTTGTTCTCCCACAAGAACCACTCGGCTGATTCTTCTTCAATATGCCCTTCACCAACATGCAGTGTTTCCTTGATTGAATTAGCTCTCACACCAATATTTGCGTCTATATCCTTTGCATTGAGGGCTATGTGAAAACGGCTGTGGCCCTGAAGTTGCCTGTGAATGTGGAGTTGGTGGCATGTGAAACCCGCATGTGGAGCATTCGTTTGTGTGGAATGCTCACCAAGCTTCATTTCAGTCCTCGGCACTCAAAGGGCACTAAGCATAGAGTGTGAAAACTGAGTTTCCTTGAGAGCTGCTTGGAAGCCTGATGGTGTGTGAAGTTAGTGAGCCAAATGGAGTTGTTCTCCCACAAGAACCACTCGGCTGATCCTTCTTCAATATGCCCTTCACCAACATGCATTGTTTCCTTGATTGAATTAGCTCTCACACCAGTATTTGCGTCTAGAGCCTTTGCATTGAGGGCTATCTGAAAACGGCTGTGGCGCTGAAGTTGCCTGTGAATGTGGAGTTGGTGGCATGTGAAACCCGCATGTGGAGCATTCGTTTGTGTGGGATGCTCTACCAGGTTCATTCCTAGATAATGCACTCAAAGGGCACTAAGCATAGAGTGTGAAAACTGAGTTTCCTTGAGAGCTGCTTGGAAGCCTGATGGTGTGTGAAGTTAGTGAGCCCAATGGAGTTGTTCTCCCACAAGAACCACTCGGCTGATCCTTCTTCAATATGCCCTTCACCAACATGCAGTGTTTCCTTGATTGAATTAGCTCTCACAGCAATATTTGCGTCTAGAGCCTTTGCATTGAGGGCTATCTGAAAACGGCTGTGGCGCTGAAGTTGCCTGTGAATGTGGAGTTGGTGGCATGTGAAACCCGCATGTGGAGCATTCGTTTGTGTGGGATGCTCACCAAGCTTCATTTCAGTCTTAGGCACTCAAAGGGCACGAAGCATAGAGTGTGAAAACTGAGTTTCCTTGAGAGCTGCTTGGAAGCCTGATGGTGTGTGAAGTTAGTGAGCCAAATGGAGTTGTTCTCCCACAAGAACCACTCTGCTGATTCTTCTTCAATATGCCCTTCACCAACATGCAGTGTTTCCTTGATTGCATTAGCTCTCACACCAATATTTGCGTCTAGAGCCTTTGCATTGAGGGCTATGTGAAAACGGCTGTGGCGCTGAAGTTGCCTGTGAATGTGGAGTTGGTGGCATGTGAAACCCGCATGTGGAGCATTCGTTTGTGTGGAATGTTCACCAAGCTTCACTTCAGTCCTCGGCACTCAAAGGGCACTAAGCATAGAGTGTGAAAACTGAGTTTCCTGGAGAGCTGCTTGGAAGCCTGATGGTGTGTGAAGTTAGTGAGCCAAATGGAGTTGTTCTCCCACAAGAACCACTCGGCTGATTCTTCTTCTTCAATATGCCCTTCACCAACATGCAGTGTTTCCTTGATTGAATTAGCTCTCACACCAATATTTGAGTCTAGAGCCTTTGAATTGAGGGCTATCTGAAAACGGTTGTGGCTGTGAAGTTGCCTGTGAATGTGGAGTTGGTGGCATGTGAAACCCGCATGTGGAACATTGGTTTGTGTGGGATGCTCACCAAGCTTCATTTCAGTCCTAGGCACTCAAAGGGCACTAAGCATAGAGTGTGAAAACTGAGTTTCCTTGAGAGCTGCTTGGAAGCCTGATGGTGTGTGAAGTTAGTGAGCCAAAGGAATTGTTCTCCCACAACAACCACTCTGCTCTTCCTTCTTCTTCAATATGCCCTTCACCAACATGCAGTGTTTCCTTGATTGAATTAGCTCTCACAGCAATATTTGCGTCTAGAGCCTTTGCATTGAGGGCTATGTGAAAACGGCTGTGGCGCTGAAGTTGCCTGTGAATGTGGAGTTGGTGGCATGTGAAACCCGCATGTGGAGCATTCGTTTGTGTGGGATGCTCTACCAGGTTCATTCCTAGATAATGCACTCAAAGGGCACTAAGCATAGAGTGTGAAAACTGAGTTTCTTTGAGAGCTGCTTGGAAGCCTGATGGTGTGTGAAGTTAGTGAGCCAAATGGAGTTGTTCTCCCACAAGAACCACTCTGCAGATCCTTCTTCATTATGCCCTTCACCAACATGCAGTGTTTCCTTGATTGAATTAGCTCTCACACCAATATTTGCGTTTAGCGCCGTTGCATTGAGGTCTATGTGAAAACGGCTGTGGCGCTGAAGTTGCCTGTGAATGTGGAGTTGGTGGCATGTGAAACCCGCATGTGGAGCATTCATTTGTGTGGGATGCTCTACCAGGTTCATTTCAGTCCTAGGCACTCAAAGGGCACTAAGCATAGAGTGTGAAAACTGAGTTTCCTTGAGAGCTGCTTGGAAGCCTGATGGTGTGTGAAGTTAGTGAGCCAAATGGAGTTGTTCTCCCACAAGAACCACTTGGCTGATTCTTCTTCAATATGCCCTTCACCAACATGCAGTGTTTCCTTGATTGCATTAGCTCTCACACCAATATTTGCGTCTAGAGCCTTTGCATTGAGGGCTATGTGAAAACGGCTGTGGCGCTGAAGTTGCCTGTGAATGTGGAGTTGGTGGCATGTGAAACCCGCATGTGGAGCATTCGTTTGTGTGGGATGCTCTACCAGGTTCATTCCTAGATAATGCACACAAAGGGCACTAAGCATAGAGTGTGAAAACTGAGTTTCCTTGAGAGCTGCTTGGAAGCCTGATGGTGTGTGAAGTTAGTGAGCCAAATGGAGTTGTTCTCCCACAAGAACCACTCGGCTGATTCTTCTTCAATATGCCCTTCACCAACATGCAGTGTTTCCTTGATTGCATTAGCTCTCACACCAATATTTGCGTCTAGAGCCTTTGCATTGAGGGCTATCTGAAAACGGCTGTGGCGCTGAAGTTGCCTGTGAATGTGGAGTTGGTGGCATGTGAAACCCGCATGTGGAGCATTCGTTTGTGTGGGATGCTCTACCAGGTTCATTCCTAGATAATGCACTCAAAGGGCACTAAGCATAGAGTGTGAAAACTGAGTTTCCTTGAGAGCTGCTTGGAAGCCTGATGGTGTGTGAAGTTAGTGAGCCAAATGGAGTTGTTCTCCCACAAGAACCACTCGGCTGATCCTTCTTCAATATGCACTTCACCAACATGCAGTGTTTCCTTGATTGAATTAGCTATCACACCAATATTTGCGTCTAGAGCCTTTGCATTGAGGGCTATCTGAAAACGGCTGTGGCGCTGAAGTTGCCTGTGAATGTGGAGTTGGTGGCATGTGAAACTCGCATGTGGAGCATTCGTTTGTGTGGAATGTTCACCAAGCTTCATTTCAGTCCTAGGCTCTCAAAGGGCACTAAGCATAGAGTGTGAAAACTGAGTTTCCTTGAGAGCTGCTTGGAAGCCTGATGGTGTGTGAAGTTAGTGAGCCAAATGGAGTTGTTCTCCCACAAGAACCACTCGGCTGATCCTTCTTCTTCAATATGCCCTTCACCAACATGCAGTGTTTCCTTGATTGAATTAGCTCTCACACGAATATTTGCGTCTAGAGCCTTTGCATTGAGGGCTATCTGAAAACGGCTGTGGCGCTGAAGTTGCCTGTGAATGTGGAGTTGGTGGCATGTGAAACCCGCATGTGGAGCATTCGTTTGTGTGGGATGCTCTACCAGGTTCATTCCTACATAATGCACTCAAAGGGCACTAAGCATAGAGTGTGAAAACTGAGTTTCCTTGAGAGCTGCTTGGAAGCCTGATGGTGTGTGAAGTTAGTGAGCCAAATGGAGTTGTTCTCCCACAAGAACCACTCGGCTGATTCTTCTTCAATATGCCCTTCACCAACATGCAGTGTTTCCTTGATTGAATTAGCTCTCACACCAGTATTTGAGTCTAGAGCCTTTGCATTGAGGGCTATGTGAAAATGGCTGTGGCGCTGAAGTTGCCTGTGAATGTGGAGTTGGTGGCATGTGAAACCCGCATGTGGAGCATTCGTTTGTGTGGGATGCTCTACCAGGTTCATTCCTAGATAATGCACTCAAAGGGCACTAAGCATAGAGTGTGAAAACTGAGTTTCCTTGAGAGCTGCTTGGAAGCCTGATGGTGTGTGAAGTTAGTGAGCCAAATGGAGTTGTTCTCCCACAAGAACCACTCGGCTGATTCTTCTTCAATATGCCCTTCACCAACATGCAGTGTTTCCTTGATTGAATTAGCTCTCACACCAATATTTGCGTCTAGAGCCTTTGCATTGAGGGCTATCTGAAAACGGCTGTGGCGCTGAAGTTGCCTGTGAATGTGGAGTTGGTGGCATGTGAAACTCGCATGTGGAGCATTCGTTTGTGTGGAATGTTCACCAAGCTTCATTTCAGTCCTAGGCTCTCAAAGGGCACTAAGCATAGAGTGTGAAAACTGAGTTTCCTTGAGAGCTGCTTGGAATCCTGATGGTGTGTGAAGTTAGTGAGCCAAATGGAGTTGTTCTCCCACAAGAACCACTCGGCTGATCCTTCTTCTTCAATATGCCCTTCACCAACATGCAGTGTTTCCTTGATTGAATTAGCTCTCACACCAATATTTGCGTCTAGAGCCTTTGCATTGAGGGCTATCTGAAAACGGCTGTGGCGCTGAAGTTGCCTGTGAATGTGGAGTTGGTGGCATGTGAAACCCGCATGTGGAGCATTCGTTTGTGTGGGATGCTCTACCAGGTTCATTCCTAGATAATGCACTCAAAGGGCACTAAGCATAGAGTGTGGAAACTGAGTTTCTTTGAGAGCTGCTTGGAAGCCTGATGGTGTGTGAAGTTAGTGAGCCAAATGGAGTTGTTCTCCCACAAGAACCACTCGGCTGATCCTTCTTCAATATGCCCATCACCAACATGCAGTGTTTCCTTGATTGAATTAGCTCTCACACCAATATTTGCGTCTAGAGCCTTTGCATTGAGGGCTATGTGAAAACGGCTGTGGCGCTGAAGTTGCCTGAGAATGTGGAGTTGGTGGCATGTGAAACCCGCATGTGGAGCATTCGTTTGTGTGGGATGCTCTACCAGGTTCATTCCTAGATAATGCACTCAAAGGGCACTAAGCATAGAGTGTGAAAACTGAGTTTCCTTGAGAGCTGCTTGGAAGCCTGATGGTGTGTGAAGTTAGTGAGACAAATGGAGTTGTTCTCCCACAAGAACCACTCGGCTGATCCTTCTTCAATATGCCCTTCACCAACATGCAGTGTTTCCTTGATTGAATTAGCTCTCACACCAATATTTGCGTCTAGAGCCTTTGCATTGAGGGCTATGTGAAAACGGCTGTGGCGCTGAAGTTGCCTGTGAATGTGGAGTTGGTGGCATGTGAAACCTGCATGTGGAGCATTCGTTTGTGTGGGATGCTCACCAAGCTTCATTTCAGTCCTAGGCACTCAAAGGGCACTAAGCATAGAGTGTGAAAACTGAGTTTCCTTGAGAGCTGCTTGGAAGCCTGATGGTGTGTGAAGTTAGTGAGCCAAATGGAGTTGTTCTCCCACAAGAATCACTCGGCTGATTCTTCTTCAATATGCCCTTCACCAACATGCAGTGTTTCCTTGATTGAATTAGCTCTCACACCAATATTTGCGTCTAGAGCCTTTGCATTGAGGGCTATGTGAAAACGGCTGTGGCGCTGAAGTTGCCTGTGAATGTGGAGTTGGTGGCATGTGAAACCCGCATGTGGAGCATTCGTTTGTGTGGAATGTTCACCAAGCTTCATTTCAGTCCTAGGCACTCAAAGGGCACTAAGCATAGAGTGTGAAAACTGAGTTTCCTGGAGAGCTGCTTGGAAGCCTGATGGTGTGTGAAGTTAGTGAGCCAAATGGAGTTGTTCTCCCACAAGAACCACTCGGCTGATCCTTCTTCTTCAATATGCCCTTCACCAACATGCAGTGTTTCCTTGATTGAATTAGCTCTCACACCAATATTTGAGTCTAGAGCCTTTGCATTGAGGGCTATCTGAAAACGGTTGTGGCTGTGACGTTGCCTGTGAATGTGGAGTTGGTGGCATGTGAAACCCGCATGTGGAGCATTCGTTTGTGTGGGATGCTCACCAAGCTTCATTTCAGTCCTAGGCACTCAAAGGGCACTAAGCATAGAGTGTGAAAACTGAGTTTCCTTGAGAGCTGCTTGGAAGCCTGATGGTGTGTGAAGTTAGTGAGCCAAATGGAGTTGTTCTCCCACAAGAACCACTCTGCTGATTCTTCTTCAATATGCCCTTCACCAACATGCAGTGTTTCCTTGATTGCATTAGCTCTCACACCAATATTTGCATCTAGAGCCTTTGCATTGAGGGCTATGTGAAAACGGCTGTGGCGCTGAAGTTGCCTGTGAATGTGGAGTTGGTGGCATGTGAAACCCGCATGTGGAGCATTCGTTTGTGTGGAATGTTCACCAAGCTTCACTTCAGTCCTCGGCACTCAAAGGGCACTAAGCATAGAGTGTGAAAACTGAGTTTCCTGGAGAGCTGCTTGGAAGCCTGATGGTGTGTGAAGTTAGTGAGCCAAATGGAGTTGTTCTCCCACAAGAACCACTCGGCTGATTCTTCTTCTTCAATATGCCCTTCACCAACATGCAGTGTTTCCTTGATTGAATTAGCTCTCACACCAATATTTGAGTCTAGAGCCTTTGAATTGAGGGCTATCTGAAAACGGTTGTGGCTGTGAAGTTGCCTGTGAATGTGGAGTTGGTGGCATGTGAAACCCGCATGTGGAGCATTGGTTTGTGTGGGATGCTCACCAAGCTTCATTTCAGTCCTAGGCACTCAAAGGGCACTAAGCATAGAGTGTGAAAACTGAGTTTCCTTGAGAGCTGCTTGGAAGCCTGATGGTGTGTGAAGTTAGTGAGCCAAATGGAGTTGTTCTCCCACAAGAACCACTCGGCTGATTCTTCTTCAATATGCCCTTCACCAACATGCAGTGTTTCCTTGATTGAATTAGCTCTCACACCAATATTTGCGTCTAGAGCCTTTGCATTGAGGGCTATGTGAAAACGGCTGTGGCGCTGAAGTTGCCTGTGAATGTGGAGTTGGTGGCATGTGAAACCCGCATGTGGAGCATTCGTTTGTGTGGGATGCTCTACCAGGTTCATTCCTAGATAATGCACTCAAAGGGCACTAAGCATAGAGTGTGAAAACTGAGTTTCCTTGAGAGCTGCTTGGAAGCCTGATGGTGTGTGAAGTTAGTGAGCCAAATGGAGTTGTTCTCCCACAAGAACCACTCGGCTGATTCTTCTTCAATATGCCCTTCACCAACATGCAGTGTTTCCTTGATTGAATTAGCTCTCACACCAATATTTGCGTCTAGAGCCTTTGCATTGAGGGCTATCTGAAAACGGCTGTGGCGCTGAAGTTGCCTGTGAATGTGGAGTTGGTGGCATGTGAAACCCGCATGTGGAGCATTCGTTTGTGTGGGATGCTCTACCAGGTTCATTCCTAGATAATGCACTCAAAGGGCACTAAGCATAGAGTGTGAAAACTGAGTTCCTTGAGAGCTGCTTGGAAGCCTGATGGTGTGTGAAGTTAGTGAGCCAAATGGAGTTGTTCTCCCACAAGAACCACTCGGCTGATTCTTCTTCAATATGCCCTTCACCAACATGCAGTGTTTCCTTGATTGAATTAGCTCTCACACCAATATTTGCGTCTAGAGCCTTTGCATTGAGGGCTATCTGAAAACGGCTGTGGCGCTGAAGTTGCCTGTGAATGTGGAGTTGGTGGCATGTGAAACTCGCATGTGGAGCATTCGTTTGTGTGGAATGTTCACCAAGCTTCATTTCAGTCCTAGGCTCTCAAAGGGCACTAAGCATAGAGTGTGAAAACTGAGTTTCCTTGAGAGCTGCTTGGAAGCCTGATGGTGTGTGAAGTTAGTGAGCCAAATGGAGTTGTTCTCCCACAAGAACCACTCGGCTGATCCTTCTTCTTCAATATGCCCTTCACCAACATGCAGTGTTTCCTTGATTGAATTAGCTCTCACACCAATATTTGCGTCTAGAACCTTTGCATTGAGGGCTATGTGAAAACGGCTGTGGCGCTGAAGTTGCCTGTGAATGTGGAGTTGGTGGCATGTGAAACCCGCATGTGGAGCATTCGTTTGTGTGGGATGCTCTACCAGGTTCATTCCGAGATAATGCACTCAAATGGCACTAAGCATAGAGTGTGAAAACTGAGTTTCTTTGAGAGCTGCTTGGAAGCCTGATGGTGTGTGAAGTTAGTGAGCCAAATGGAGTTGTTCTCCCACAAGAACCACTCTGCAGATCCTTCTTCATTATGCCCTTCACCAACATGCAGTGTTTCCTTGATTGAATTAGCTCTCACACCAATATTTGCGTCTAGAGCCTTTGCATTGAGGGCTATGTGAAAACGGCTGTGGCGCTGAAGTTGCCTGTGAATGTGGAGTTGGTGGCATGTGAAACCCGCATGTGGAGCATTCATTTGTGTGGGATGCTCTACCAGGTTCATTTCAGTCCTAGGCACTCAAAGGGCACTAAGCATAGAGTGTGAAAACTGAGTTTCCTTGAGAGCTGCTTGGAAGCCTGATGGTGTGTGAAGTTAGTGAGCCAAATGGAGTTGTTCTCCCACAAGAACCACTCGGCTGATTCTTCTTCAATATGCCCTTCACCAACATGCAGTGTTTCCTTGATTGAATTAGCTCTCACACCAGTATTTGAGTCTAGAGCCTTTGCATTGAGGGCTATGTGAAAATGGCTGTGGCGCTGAAGTTGCCTGTGAATGTGGAGTTGGTGGCATGTGAAACCCGCATGTGGAGCATTCGTTTGTGTGGGATGCTCTACCAGGTTCATTCCTAGATAATGCACTCAAAGGGCACTAAGCATAGAGTGTGAAAACTGAGTTTCCTTGAGAGCTGCTTGGAAGCCTGATGGTGTGTGAAGTTAGTGAGCCAAATGGAGTTGTTCTCCCACAAGAACCACTCGGCTGATTCTTCTTCAATATGCCCTTCACCAACATGCAGTGTTTCCTTGATTGAATTAGCTCTCACACCAATATTTGCGTCTAGAGCCTTTGCATTGAGGGCTATCTGAAAACGGCTGTGGCGCTGAAGTTGCCTGTGAATGTGGAGTTGGTGGCATGTGAAACTCGCATGTGGAGCATTCGTTTGTGTGGAATGTTCACCAAGCTTCATTTCAGTCCTATGCTCTCAAAGGGCACTAAGCATAGAGTGTGAAAACTGAGTTTCCTTGAGAGCTGCTTGGAATCCTGATGGTGTGTGAAGTTAGTGAGCCAAATGGAGTTGTTCTCCCACAAGAACCACTCGGCTGATCCTTCTTCTTCAATATGCCCTTCACCAACATGCAGTGTTTCCTTGATTGAATTAGCTCTCACACGAATATTTGCTTCTAGAGCCTTTGCATTGAGGGCTATCTGAAAACGGCTGTGGCGCTGAAGTTGCCTGTGAATGTGGAGTTGGTGGCATGTGAAACCCGCATGTGGAGCATTCGTTTGTGTGGGATGCTCTACCAGGTTCATTCCTAGATAATGCACTCAAAGGGCACTAAGCATAGAGTGTGGAAACTGAGTTTCTTTGAGAGCTGCTTGGAAGCCTGATGGTGTGTGAAGTTAGTGAGCCAAATGGAGTTGTTCTCCCACAAGAACCACTCGGCTGATCCTTCTTCAATATGCCCATCACCAACATGCAGTGTTTCCTTGATTGAATTAGCTCTCACACCAATATTTGCGTCTAGAGCCTTTGCATTGAGGGCTATGTGAAAACGGCTGTGGCGCTGAAGTTGTCTGTGAATGTGGAGTTGGTGGCATGTGAAACCCGCATGTGGAGCATTCGTTTGTGTGGGATGCTCTACCAGGTTCATTCCTAGATAATGCACTCAAAGGGCACTAAGCATAGAGTGTGAAAACTGAGTTTCCTTGAGAGCTGCTTGGAAGCCTGATGGTGTGTGAAGTTAGTGAGACAAATGGAGTTGTTCTCCCACAAGAACCACTCGGCTGATCCTTCTTCAATATGCCCTTCACCAACATGCAGTGTTTCCTTGATTGAATTAGCTCTCACAGCAATATTTGCGTCTAGAGCCTTTGCATTGAGGGCTATCTGAAAACGGCTGTGGCGCTGAAGTTGCCTGTGAATGTGGAGTTGGTGGCATGTGAAACCTGCATGTGGAGCATTCGTTTGTGTGGGATGCTCACCAAGCTTCATTTCAGTCCTAGGCTCTCAAAGGGCACTAAGCATAGAGTGTGAAAACTGAGTTTCCTTGAGAGCTGCTTGGAAGCCTGATGGTGTGTGAAGTTAGTGAGCCAAATGGAGTTGTTCTCCCACAAGAATCACTCGGCTGATTCTTCTTCAATATGCCCTTCACCAACATGCAGTGTTTCCTTGATTGAATTAGCTCTCACACCAATATTTGCGTCTAGAGCCTTTGCATTGAGGGCTATGTGAAAACGGCTGTGGCGCTGAAGTTGCCTGTCAATGTGGAGTTGGTGGCATGTGAAACCCGCATGTGGAGCATTCGTTTGTGTGGAATGTTCACCAAGCTTCATTTCAGTCCTAGGCACTCAAAGGGCACTAAGCATAGAGTGTGAAAACTGAGTTTCCTGGAGAGCTGCTTGGAAGCCTGATGGTGTGTGAAGTTAGTGAGCCAAATGGAGTTGTTCTCCCACAAGAACCACTCGGCTGATCCTTCTTCTTCAATATGCCCTTCACCAACATGCAGTGTTTCCTTGATTGAATTAGCTCTCACACCAATATTTGAGTCTAGAGCCTTTGCATTGAGGGCTATCTGAAAACGGTTGTGGCTGTGACGTTGCCTGTGAATGTGGAGTTGGTGGCATGTGAAACCCGCATGTGGAGCATTCGTTTGTGTGGGATGCTCACCAAGCTTCATTTCAGTCCTAGGCACTCAAAGGGCACTAAGCATAGAGTGTGAAAACTGAGTTTCCTTGAGAGCTGCTTGGAAGCCTGATGGTGTGTGAAGTTAGTGAGCCAAATGGAATTGTTCTCCACAAGAACCACTCGGCTGATCCTTCTTCTTCAATATGCCCTTCACCAACATGCAGTGTTTCCTTGATTGAATTAGCTCTCACAGCAATATTTGCGTATAGAGCCTTTGCATTAAGGGCTATCTGAAAACGGCTGTGGCGCTGAAGTTGCCTGTGAATGTGGAGTTGGTGGCATGTGAAACCCGCATGTGGAGCATTGGTTTGTGTGGGATGCTCACCAAGCTTCATTTCAGTCCTAGGCACTCAAAGGGCACTAAGCATAGAGTGTGAAAACTGAGTTTCCTTGAGAGCTGCTTGGAAGCCTGATGGTGTGTGAAGTTAGTGAGCCAAATGGAGTTGTTCTCCCACAAGAACCACTCGGCTGATCCTTCTTCTTCAATATGCCCTTCACCAACATGCAGTGTTTCCTTGATTGAATTAGCTCTCACACCAATATTTGAGTCTAGAGCCTTAGAATTGAGGGCTATGTGAAAACGGCTGTGGCGCTGAAGTTGCCTGTGAATGTGGAGTTGGTGGCATGTGAAACCTGCATGTGGAGCATTCGTTTGTGTGGGATGCTCTATCAGGTTCATTTCAGTCCTAGGCACTCAAAGGGCACTAAGCATAGAGTGTGAAAACTGAGTTTCCTTGAGAGCTGCTTGGAAGCCTGATGGTGTGTGAAGTTAGTGAGGGAAATGGAGTTGTTCTCCCACAAAAACCACTCGGCTGATTCTTCTTCCTCAATATGCCCTTCACCAACATGCAGTGTTTCCTTGATTGAATTAGCTCTCACACCAATATTTGCGTGTAGAGCCTTTGCATTGAGGGCTATGTGAAAACGGCTGTGGCGCTGAAGTTGTCTGTGAATGTGGAGTTGGTGGCATGTGAAACCGGCATGTGGAGCATTCGTTTGTGTGGGATGCTCTACCAGGTTCATTCCTAGATAATGCACTCAAAGGGCACTAAGCATAGAGTGTGAAAACTGAATTTCCTTGAGAGCTGCTTGGAAGCCTGATGGTGTGTGAAGTTAGTGAGCCAAATGGAGTTGTTCTCCCACAGGAACCACTCGGCTGATCCTTCTTTAATATGCCCTTCACCAACATGCAGTGTTTCCTTGATTGAATTAGCTCTCACACCAATATTTGCGTCTAGAGCCTTTGCATTGAGGGCTATCTGAAAACGGCTGTGGCGCTGAAGTTGCCTGTGAATGTGGAGTTGGTGGCATGTGAAACCTGCATGTGGAGCATTCGTTTGTGTGGGATGCTCACCAAGCTTCATTTCAGTCCTAGGCACTCAAAGGCACTAAGCATAGAGTGTGAAAACTGAGTTTCCTTGAGAGCTGCTTGGAAGCCTGATGGTGTGTGAAGTTAGTGAGCCAAATGGAGTTGTTCTCCCACAAGAACCACTCGGCTGATTCTTCTTCAATATGCCCTTCACCAACATGCAGTGTTTCCTTGATTGAATTAGCTCTCACACCAATATTTGCGTCTAGAGCCTTTGCATTGAGGGCTATGTGAAAACGGCTGTGGCACTGAAGTTGCCTGTGAATGTGGAGTTGGTGGCATGTGAAACCCGCATGTGGAGCATTCGTTTGTGTGGAATGTTCACCAAGCTTCATTTCAGTCCTAGGCACTCAAAGGGCACTAAGCATAGATTGTGAAAACTGAGTTTCCTTGCGAGCTGCTTGGAAGCCTGATGGTGTGTCAAGTTAGTGAGCCAAATGGAGTTGTTCTCCCACAAGAACCACTCGGCTGATTCTTCTTCAATATGCCCTTCACCAACATGCAGTGTTTCCTTGATTGAATTAGCTCTCACACCAATATTTGCGTCTAGAGCCTTTGCATTGAGGGCTATGTGAAAACGGCTGTGGCGCTGAAGTTGCCTGTGAATGTGGAGTTGGTGGCATATGAAACCTGCATGTGGAACATTCGTTTGTGTGGGATGCTCTATCAGGTTCATTTCAGTCCTAGGCACTCAAAGGGCACTAAGCATAGAGTGTGAAAACTGAGTTTCCTTGAGAGCTGCTTGGAAGCCTGATGGTGTGTGAAGTTAGTGAGCCAAATGGAGTTGTTCTCCCACAAGAACCACTCGGCTGATTCTTCTTCAATATGCCCTTCACCAACATGCAGTGTTTCCTTGATTGAATTAGCTCTCACACCAGTATTTGAGTCTAGAGCCTTTGCATTGAGGGCTATGTGAAAACGGCTGTGGCGCTGAAGTTGCCTGTGAATGTGGAGTTGGTGGCATGTGAAACACGCATGTGGAGCATTCGTTTGTGTGGGATGCTCTACCAGGTTCATTCCTAGATAATGCACACAAAGGGCACTAAGCATAGAGTGTGAAAACTGAGTTTCCTTGAGAGCTGCTTAGAAGCCTGATGGTGTGTGAAGTTAGTGAGCCAAATGGAGTTGTTCTCCCACAAGAACCACTCGGCTGATTCTTCTTCAATATGCCCTTCACCAACATGCAGTGTTTCCTTGATTGCATTAGCTCTCACACCAATATTTGCGTCTAGAGCCTTTGCATTGAGGGCTATCTGAAAACGGCTGTGGCGCTGAAGTTGCCTGTGAATGTGGAGTTGGTGGCATGTGAAACCTGCATGTGGAGCATTCGTTTGTGTGGGATGCTCTACCAGGTTCATTCCTAGATAATGCACTCAAATGGCACTAAGCATAGAGTGTGAAAACTGAGTTTCCTTGAGAGCTGCTTGGAAGCCTGATGGTGTGTGAAGTTAGTGAGCCAAATGGAGTTGTTCTCCCACAAGAACCACTCGGCTGATCCTTCTTCTTCAATATGCCCTTCACCAACATGCAGTGTTTCCTTGATTGAATTAGCTCTCACACCAATATTTGCATCTAGAGCCTTTGCATTGAGGGCTATGTGAAAACGGCTGTGGCGCTGAAGTTGCCTGAGAATGTGGAGTTGGTGGCATGTGAAACCCGCATGTGGAGCATTCGTTTGTGTGGGATGCTCTACCAGGTTCATTTCAGTCCTAGGCACTCAAAGGGCACTAAGCATAGAGTGTGAAAACTGAGTTTCCTTGAGAGCTGCTTGGAAGCCTGATGGTGTGTGAAGTTAGTGAGCCAAATGGAGTTGTTCTCCCACAAGAACCACTCGGCTGATTCTTCTTCAATATGCCCTTCACCAACATGCAGTGTTTCCTTGATTGAATTAGCTCTCACACCAATATTTGCGTCTAGAGCCTTTGCATTGAGGGCTATGTGAAAACGGCTGTGGCGCTGAAGTTGCCTGTGAATGTGGAGTTGGTGGCATGTGAAACCCGCATGTGGAGCATTCGTTTGTGTGGGATGCTCTACCAGGTTCATTCCTAGATAATGCACTCAAAGGGCACTAAGCATAGAGTGTGAAAACTGAGTTTCCTTGAGAGCTGCTTGGAAGCCTGATGGTGTGTGAAGTTAGTGAGCCAAATGGAGTTGTTCTCCCACAAGAACCACTCGGCTGATTCTTCTTCAATATGCCCTTCACCAACATGCAGTGTTTCCTTGATTGCATTAGCTCTCACACCAATATTTGCGTCTAGAGCCTTTGCATTGAGGGCTATCTGAAAACGGCTGTGGCGCTGAAGTTGCCTGTGAATGTGGAGTTGGTGGCATGTGAAACCCGCATGTGGAGCATTCGTTTGTGTGGGATGCTCTACCAGGTTCATTCCTAGATAATGCACTCAAAGGGCACTAAGCATAGAGTGTGAAAACTGAGTTTCCTTGAGAGCTGCTTGGAAGCCTGATGGTGTGTGAAGTTAGTGAGCCAAATGGAGTTGTTCTCCCACAAGAACCACTCGGCTGATCCTTCTTCTTCAATATGCCCTTCACCAACATGCAGTGTTTCCTTGATTGAATTAGCTCTCACACGAATATTTGCGTCTAGAACCTTTGCATTGAGGGCTATGTGAAAACGGCTGTGGCGCTGAAGTTGCCTGTGAATGTGGAGTTGGTGGCATGTGAAACCCGCATGTGGAGCATTCGTTTGTGTGGGATGCTCTACCAGGTTCATTCCTAGATAATGCACTCAAAGGGCACTAAGCATAGAGTGTGAAAACTGAGTTTCTTTGAGAGCTGCTTGGAAGCCTGATGGTGTGTGAAGTTAGTGAGCCAAATGGAGTTGTTCTCCCACAAGAACCACTCTGCAGATCCTTCTTCATTATGCCCTTCACCAACATGCAGTGTTTCCTTGATTGAATTAGCTCTCACACGAATATTTGCGTCTAGAACCTTTGCATTGAGGGCTATGTGAAAACGGCTGTGGCGCTGAAGTTGCCTGTGAATGTGGAGTTGGTGGCATGTGAAACCCGCATGTGGAGCATTCATTTGTGTGGGATGCTCTACCAGGTTCATTTCAGTCCTAGGCACTCAAAGGGCACTAAGCATAGAGTGTGAAAACTGAGTTTCCTTGAGAGCTGCTTGGAAGCCTGATGGTGTGTGAAGTTAGTGAGCCAAATGGAGTTGTTCTCCCACAAGAACCACTCGGCTGATCCTTCTTCAATATGCCCATCACCAACATGCAGTGTTTCCTTGATTGAATTAGCTCTCACACCAATATTTGCGTCTAGAGCCTTTGCATTGAGGGCTATGTGAAAACGGCTGTGGCGCTGAAGTTGTCTGTGAATGTGGAGTTGGTGGCATGTGAAACCCGCATGTGGAGCATTCGTTTGTGTGGGATGCTCTACCAGGTTCATTCCTAGATAATGCACTCAAAGGGCACTAAGCATAGAGTGTGAAAACTGAGTTTCCTGGAGAGCTGCTTGGAAGCCTGATGGTGTGTGAAGTTAGTGAGCCAAATGGAGTTGTTCTCCCACAAGAATCACTCGGCTGATTCTTCTTCAATATGCCCTTCACCAACATGCAGTGTTTCCTTGATTGAATTAGCTCTCACACCAATATTTGCGTCTAGAGCCTTTGCATTGAGGGCTATGTGAAAACGGCTGTGGCGCTGAAGTTGCCTGTGAATGTGGAGTTGGTGGCATGTGAAACCCGCATGTGGAGCATTCGTTTGTGTGGAATGTTCACCAAGCTTCATTTCAGTCCTAGGCACTCAAAGGGCACTAAGCATAGAGTGTGAAAACTGAGTTTCCTGGAGAGCTGCTTGGAAGCCTGATGGTGTGTGAAGTTAGTGAGCCAAATGGAGTTGTTCTCCCACAAGAACCACTCGGCTGATCCTTCTTCTTCAATATGCCCTTCACCAACATGCAGTGTTTCCTTGATTGAATTAGCTCTCACACCAATATTTGAGTCTAGAGCCTTTGCATTGAGGGCTATCTGAAAACGGTTGTGGCTGTGACGTTGCCTGTGAATGTGGAGTTGGTGGCATGTGAAACCCGCATGTGGAGCATTGGTTTGTGTGGGATGCTCACCAAGCTTCATTTCAGTCCTAGGCACTCAAAGGGCACTAAGCATAGAGTGTGAAAACTGAGTTTCCTTGAGAGCTGCTTGGAAGCCTGATGGTGTGTGAAGTTAGTGAGCCAAATGGAGTTGTTCTCCCACAAGAACCACTCGGCTGATCCTTCTTCTTCAATATGCCCTTCACCAACATGCAGTGTTTCCTTGATTGAATTAGCTCTCACACCAATATTTGCGTCTAGAGCCTTTGCATTGAGGGCTATGTGAAAACGGCTGTGGCGCTGAAGTTGCCTGTGAATGTGGAGTTGGTGGCATGTGAAACCTGCATGTGGAGCATTCGTTTGTGTGGGATGCTCTATCAGGTTCATTTCAGTCCTAGGCACTCAAAGGGCACTAAGCATAGAGTGTGAAAACTGAGTTTCCTTGAGAGCTGCTTGGAAGCCTGATGGTGTGTGAAGTTAGTGAGGGAAATGGAGTTGTTCTCCCACAAAAACCACTCGGCTGATTCTTCTTCCTCAATATGCCCTTCACCAACATGCAGTGTTTCCTTGATTGAATTAGCTCTCACACCAATATTTGCGTCTAGAGCCTTTGCATTGAGGGCTATCTGAAAACGGCTGTGGCGCTGAAGTTGTCTGTGAATGTGGAGTTGGTGGCATGTGAAACCCGCATGTGGAGCATTCGTTTGTGTGGGATGCTCTACCAGGTTCATTCCTAGATAATGCACTCAAAGGGCACTAAGCATAGAGTGTGAAAACTGAATTTCCTTGAGAGCTGCTTGGAAGCCTGATGGTGTGTGAAGTTAGTGAGCCAAATGGAGTTGTTCTCCCACAGGAACCACTCGGCTGATCCTTCTTCAATATGCCCTTCACCAACATGCAGTGTTTCCTTGATTGAATTAGCTCTCACACCAATATTTGCGTCTAGAGCCTTTGCATTGAGGGCTATCTGAAAACGGCTGTGGCGCTGAAGTTGCCTGTGAATGTGGAGTTGGTGGCATGTGAAACCTGCATGTGGAGCATTCGTTTGTGTGGGATGCTCACCAAGCTTCATTTCAGTCCTAGGCACTCAAAGGCACTAAGCATAGAGTGTGAAAACTGAGTTTCCTTGAGAGCTGCTTGGAAGCCTGATGGTGTGTGAAGTTAGTGAGCCAAATGGAGTTGTTCTCCCACAAGAACCACTCGGCTGATTCTTCTTCAATATGCCCTTCACCAACATGCAGTGTTTCCTTGATTGAATTAGCTCTCACACCAATATTTGCGTCTAGAGCCTTTGCATTGAGGGCTATGTGAAAACGGCTGTGGCGCTGAAGTTGCCTGTGAATGTGGAGTTGGTGGCATATGAAACCTGCATGTGGAGCATTCGTTTGTGTGGGATGCTCTATCAGGTTCATTTCAGTCCTAGGCACTCAAAGCGCACTAAGCATAGAGTGTGAAAACTGAGTTTCCTTGAGAGCTGCTTGGAAGCCTGATGGTGTGTGAAGTTAGTGAGCCAAATGGAGTTGTTCTCCCACAAGAACCACTCGGCTGATTCTTCTTCAATATGCCCTTCACCAACATGCAGTGTTTCCTTGATTGAATTAGCTCTCACACCAGTATTTGAGTCTAGAGCCTTTGCATTGAGGGCTATGTGAAAACGGCTGTGGCGCTGAAGTTGCCTGTGAATGTGGAGTTGGTGGCATGTGAAACACGCATGTGGAGCATTCGTTTGTGTGGGATGCTCTACCAGGTTCATTCCTAGATAATGCACACAAAGGGCACTAAGCATAGAGTGTGAAAACTGAGTTTCCTTGAGAGCTGCTTAGAAGCCTGATGGTGTGTGAAGTTAGTGAGCCAAATGGAGTTGTTCTCCCACAAGAACCACTCGGCTGATTCTTCTTCAATATGCCCTTCACCAACATGCAGTGTTTCCTTGATTGCATTAGCTCTCACACCAATATTTGCGTCTAGAGCCTTTGCATTGAGGGCTATCTGAAAACGGCTGTGGCGCTGAAGTTGCCTGTGAATGTGGAGTTGGTGGCATGTGAAACCTGCATGTGGAGCATTCGTTTGTGTGGGATGCTCTACCAGGTTCATTCCTAGATAATGCACTCAAATGGCACTAAGCATAGAGTGTGAAAACTGAGTTTCCTTGAGAGCTGCTTGGAAGCCTGATGGTGTGTGAAGTTAGTGAGCCAAATGGAGTTGTTCTCCCACAAGAACCACTCGGCTGATCCTTCTTCTTCAATATGCCCTTCACCAACATGCAGTGTTTCCTTGATTGAATTAGCTCTCACACCAATATTTGCATCTAGAGCCTTTGCATTGAGGGCTATGTGAAAACGGCTGTGGCGCTGAAGTTGCCTGAGAATGTGGAGTTGGTGGCATGTGAAACCCGCATGTGGAGCATTCGTTTGTGTGGAATGTTCACCAAGCTTCATTTCAGTCCCAAGCACTCAAAGGGTACTAAGCATAGAGTGTGAAAACTGAGTTTCCTGGAAAGCTGCTTGGAAGCCTGATGGTGTGTGAAGTTAGTGAGCCAAATGGAGTTGTTCTCCACAAGAACCACTCGGCTGATCCTTCTTCTTCAATATGCCCTTCACCAACATGCAGTGTTTCCTTGATTGAATTAGCTCTCACACCAATATTTGCGTCTAGAGCCTTTGCATTGAGGGCTATCTGAAAACGGTTGTGGCTGTGAAGTTGCCTGTGAATGTGGAGTTGGTGGCATGTGAAACCCGCATGTGGAGCATTCGTTTGTGTGGGATGCTCACCAAGCTTCATTTCAGTCCTAGGCACTCAAAGGGCACTAAGCATAGAGTGTGAAAACTGAGTTTCCTTGAGAGCTGCTTGGAAGCCTGATGGTGTGTGAAGTTAGTGAGCCAAATGGAATTGTTCTCCCACAAGAACCACTCGGCTGATCCTTCTTCTTCAATATGCCCTTCACCAACATGCAGTGTTTCCTTGATTGAATTAGCTCTCACACCAATATTTGCGTTTAGCGCCGTTGCATTGAGGGCTATCTAAACACGGATGCGGCGCTGAAGTTGCCTGTGTAAAATGTGGAGTTGGTGGCATGTGAAACCCGCATGTGGAGCATTCGTTTGTGTGGGATGCTCTACCAGGTTCATTCCTAGATAATGCACACAAAGGGCACTAAGCATAGAGTGTGAAAACTGAGTTTCCTTGAGAGCTGCTTGTGTGGGGAAGCCTGATGGTGTGTGAAGTTAGTGAGCCAAATGGAGTTGTTCTCCCACAAGAACCACTCGGCTGATTCTTCTTCAATATGCCCTTCACCAACATGCAGTGTTTCCTTGATTGAATTAGCTCTCACACCAATATTTGCGTCTAGAGCCTTTGCATTGAGGGCTATCTGAAAACGGCTGTGGCGCTGAAGTTGCCTGTGAATGTGGTTTTGGTGGCATGTGAAACCCGCATGTGGAGCATTCGTTTGTGTGGGATGCTCTACCAGGTTCATTCCTAGATAATGCACTCAAATGGCACCTAGCATAGAGTGTGAAAACTGAGTTTCCTTGAGAGCTGCTTGGAAGCCTGATGGTGTGTGAAGATAGTGAGCCAAATGGAGTTGTTCTCCCACAAGAACCACTCGGCTGATCCTTCTTCTTCAATATGCCCTTCACCAACATGCAGTGTTTCCTTGATTGAATTAGCTCTCACACCAATATTTGCGTCTAGAGCCTTTGCATTGAGGGCTATCTGAAAACGGTTGTGGCTGTGAAGTTGCCTGTGAATGTGGAGTTGGTGGCATGTGAAACCCGCATGTGGAGCATTCGTTTGTGTGGGATGCTCACCAAGCTTCATTTCAGTCCTAGGCACTCAAAGGGCACTAAGCATAGAGTGTGAAAACTGAGTTTCCTTGAGAGCTGCTTGGAAGCCTGATGGTGTGTGAAGTTAGTGAGCCAAATGGAATTGTTCTCCCACAAGAACCACTCGGCTGATCCTTCTTCTTCAATATGCCCTTCACCAACATGCAGTGTTTCCTTGATTGAATTAGCTCTCACACCAATATTTGCGTTTAGCGCCGTTGCATTGAGGGCTATCTAAACACGGATGCGGCGCTGAAGTTGCCTGTGAATGTGGAGTTGGTGGCATGTGAAACCCGCATGTGGAGCATTCGTTTGTGTGGGATGCTCTACCAGGTTCATTCCTAGATAATGCACACAAAGGGCACTAAGCATAGAGTGTGAAAACTGAGTTTCCTTGAGAGCTGCTTGGAAGCCTGATGGTGTGTGAAGTTAGTGAGCCAAATGGAATTGTTCTCCCACAAGAACCACTCGGCGGATTCTTCTTCAATATGCCCTTCACCAACATGCAGTGTTTCCTTGATTGAATTAGCTCTCACACCAATATTTGCGTCTAGAGCCTTTGCATTGAGGGCTATGTGAAAACGGCTGTGGCGCTGAAGTTGCCTGTGAATGTGGAGTTGGTGGCATGTGAAACCCGCATGTGGAGCATTCGTTTGTGTGGGATGCTCTACCAGGTTCATTCCTAGATAATGCACTCAAAGGGCACTACGCATAGAGTGTGAAAACTGAGTTTCCTTGAGAGCTGCTTGGAAGCCTGATGGTGTGTGAAGTTAGTGAGCCAAATGGAGTTGTTCTCCCACAAGAACCACTCGGCGGATTCTTCTTCAATATGCCCTTCACCAACATGCAGTGTTTCCTTGATTGAATTAGCTCTCACACCAATATTTGCGTCTAGAGCCTTTGCATTGAGGGCTATGTGAAAACGGCTGTGGCGCTGAAGTTGCCTGTGAATGTGGAGTTGGTGGCATGTGAAACCTGCATGTGGAGCATTCGTTTGTGTGGGATGCTCTACCAGGTTCATTCCTAGATAATGCACTCAAAGGGCACTACGCATAGAGTGTGAAAACTGAGTTTCCTTGAGAGCTGCTTGGAAGCCTGATGGTGTGTGAAGTTAGTGAGCCAAATGGAGTTGTTCTCCCACAAGAACCACTCGGCTGATCCTTCTTCTTCAATATGCCCTTCACCAACATGCAGTGTTTCCTTGATTGAATTAGCTCTCACACCAATATTTGCGTCTAGAGCCTTTGCATTGAGAGCTATCTGAAAACAGCTGTGGCGCTGAAGTTGCCTGTGAATGTGGAGTTGGTGGCATGTGAAACCTGCATTTGGAGAATTCGTTTGTGTCTGATGCTCACCAAGCTTCATTTCAGTCCTAGGCACTCAAAGGGCACTAAGCATAGAGTGTGAAAACTGAGTTTCCTTGAGAGCTGCTTGGAAGCCTGATGGTGTGTGAAGTTAGTGAGCCAAATGGAATTGTTCTCCCACAAGCACCACTCGGCTGATCCTTCCTCTTCAATATGCCCTTCACCAACATGCAGTGTTTCCTTGATTGAATAAGCTCTCACACCAACATTTGCGTCTAGAGCCTTTGCATTGAGGGCTATCTGAAAACGGCTGTGGCGCTGAAGTTGCCTGTGAATGTGGAGTTGGTGGCATGTGAAACCCGCATGTGGAGCATTCGTTTGTGTGGGATGCTCACCAAGCTTCATTTCAGTCCTAGGCACTCAAAGGGCACTAAGCATAGAGTGTGAAAACTGAGTTTCCTTGAGAGCTGCTTGGAAGCCTGATGGTGTGTGAAGTTAGTGAGCCAAATGGAGTTGTTCTCCTACAAGAACCACTCGGCTGATTCTTCTTCAATATGCCCTTCACCAACATGCCAGTGTTTCCTTGATTGCATTAGCTCTCACACCAATATTTGCGTCTAGAGCCTTTGCATTGAGGGCTATCTGAAAACGGCTGTGGCGCTGAAGTTGCCTGTGAATGTGGAGTTGGTGGCATGTGAAACCCGCATGTGGAGCATTCGTTTTTGTGGGATGCTCACCAAGCTTCATTTCAGTCCTAGGCACTCAAAGGGCACTAAGCATAGAGTGTGAAAACTGAGTTTCCTTGAGAGCTGCTTGGAAGCCTGATGGTGTGTGAGGTTAGTGAGCCAAATGGAGTTGTTCTCCCACAAGAACCACTCGGCTGATTCTTCTTCAATATGCCCTTCACCAACATGCAGTGTTTCCTTGATTGAATTAGCTCTCACACCAATATTTGCGTCTAGAGCCTTTGCATTGAGGGCTATCTGAAAACGGCTGTGGCGCTGAAGTTGCCTGTGAATGTGGAGTTGGTGGCATGTGAAACCCGCATGTGGAGCATTCGTTTGTGTGGGATGCTCTACCAGGCTCATTCCTAGATAATGCACTGAAGGGGCACTAAGCATAGAGTGTGAAAACTGAGTTTACCTGAGAGCTGCTTGGAAGCCTGATGGTGTGTGAAGTTAGTGAGCCAAATGGAGTTGTTCTCCCACAAGAACCACTCGGCTGATCCTTCTTCAATATGCCCTTCACCAACATGCAGTGTTTCCTTCACTGAATTAGCTCTCACACCAATATTTGCTTCTCGAGCCTTTGCATTGAGGGCTATTTGAAAACGGCTGTGGCGCTGAAGTTGCCTGTGAATGTGGAGATGGTGGCATGTGAAACCCGCATGTGGAGCATTCGTTTGTGTGGGATGCTCACCAAGCTTCATTTCAGTCCTAGGCACTCAAAGGGCACTAAGCATAGAGTGTGAAAACTGAGTTTCCTTGAAAGCTGCTTGGAAGCCTGATGGTGTGTGAAGTTAGTGAGCCAAATGGAGTTGTTCTCCCACAAGAACCACTCGGCTGATTCTTCTTCAATATGCCCTTCACCAACATGCAGTGTTTCCTTGATTGAATTAGCTCTCACACCAATATTTGCATCTAGAGCCTTTGCATTGAGGGCTATGTGAAAACGGCTGTGGCGCTGAAGTTGCCTGTGAATGTGGAGTTGGTGGCATGTGAAACCCGCATGTGGAGCATTCTTTTGTGTATGATGCTCTACCAGGTTCATTCCTAGATAATGCACTCAAAGGGCACTGAGCATAGAGTGTGAAAACTGAGTTTCCTTGAGAGCTGCTTGGAAGCCTGATGGTGTGTGAAGTTAGTGAGCCAAATGGAGTTGTTCTCCCACAAGAACCACTCGGCTGATCCTTCTTCAATATGCCGTTCACCAGCATGCAGTGTTTCCTTGATTGACTTAGCTCTCACACCAATATTTGTGTCTAGAGCCTTTGCATTGAGGGATATCTGAAAACGGCTGTGGCGCTGAAGTTGCCTGTGAATGTGGAGTGGGTGGCATGTGAAACCCGCATGTGGAGCATTCGTTTGTGTGGGATGCTCTACCAGGTTCATTCCTAGATAATACACACAAAGGGCACTAAGCATAGAGTGTGAAAACTGAGTTTCCTTGAGAGCTGCTTGGAAGCCTGATGGTGTGTGAAGTTAGTGAGCCAAATGGAGTTGTTCTCCCACAAGAACCACTCGGCTGATTCTTCTTCAATATGCCCTTCACCAACATGCAGTGTTTCCTTGATTGCATTAGCTCTCACACCAATATTTGCGTCTAGAGCCTTTGCATTGAGGGCTATCTGAAAACGGCTGTGGCGCTGAAGTTGCCTGTGAATGTGGAGTTGGTGGCATGTGAAACCCGCATGTGGAGCATTCATTTGTGTGGGATGCTCTACCAGGTTCATTTCAGTCCTAGGCACTCAAAGGGCACTAAGCATAGAGTGTGAAAACTGAGTTTCCTTGAGAGCTGCTTGGAAGCCTGATGGTGTGTGAAGTTAGTGAGCCAAATGGAGTTGTTCTCCCACAAGAACCACTCGGCTGCTCCTTCTTCAATATGCCCTTCACCAACATGCAGTGTTTCCTTGATTGAATTAGCTCTCACACCAATATTTGCGTCTAGAGCCTTTGCATTGAGGGCTATCTGAAAACGGCTGTGGCGCTGAAGTTGCCTGTGAATGTGGAGTTGGTGGCATGTCAAACCCGCATGTGGAGCATTCGTTTGTGTGGGATGCTCACCAAGCTTCATTTCAGTCCTAGGCACTCAAAGGGCACTAAGCATAGAGTGTGAAAACTGAGTTTCCTTGAGAGCTGCTTGGAAGCCTGATGGTGTGTGAAGTTAGTGAGCCAAATGGAGTTGTTCTCCCACAAGAACCACTCGGCTGATTCTTCTTCAATATGCCCTTCACCAACATGCAGTGTTTCCTTGATTGAATTAGCTCTCACACCAATATTTGCGTCTAGAGCCTTTGCATTGAGGGCTATGTGAAATCGGCTGTGGCGCTGAAGTTGCCTGTGAATGTGGAGTTGGTGGCATGTGAAACCCGCATGTGGAGCATTCGTTTGTGTGGGATGCTCTACCAGGTTCATTCCTCGATAATGCCCTCAGAGGGCACTAAGCATAGAGTGTAAAAACTGAGTTTCCTTGAGAGCTGCTTGGAAGAGTAATGGTGTGTGAAGTTAGTGAGCCAAATGGAGTTGTTCTCCCACAAGAACCACTCGGCTGCTTCTTCTTCAATATGCCCTTCACCAACATGCAGTGTTTCCTTGATTGAATTAGCTCTCACACCAATATTGGCGTCTAGAGCCTTTGCATTGAGGGCTATGTGAAAACGGCTGTGGCGCTGAAGTTGCCTGTGAATGTGGAGTTGGTGGCATGTGAAACCCGCATGTGGAGCATTCGTTTGTGTGGGATGCTCTACCAGGCTCATTCCTAGATAATGCACTGAAGGGGCACTAAGCATAGAGTGTGAAAACTGAGTTTACCTGAGAGCTGCTTGGAAGCCTGATGGTGTGTGAAGTTAGTGAGCCAAATGGAGTTGTTCTCCCACAAGAACCACTCGGCTGATCCTTCTTCAATATGCCCTTCACCAACATGCAGTGTTTCCTTCACTGAATTAGCTCTCACACCAATATTTGCTTCTCGAGCCTTTGCATTGAGGGCTATTTGAAAACGGCTGTGGCGCTGAAGTTGCCTGTGAATGTGGAGATGGTGGCATGTGAAACCCGCATGTGGAGCATTCGTTTGTGTGGGATGCTCACCAAGCTTCATTTCAGTCCTAGGCACTCAAAGGGCACTAAGCATAGAGTGTGAAAACTGAGTTTCCTTGAAAGCTGCTTGGAAGCCTGATGGTGTGTGAAGTTAGTGAGCCAAATGGAGTTGTTCTCCCACAAGAACCACTCGGCTGATTCTTCTTCAATATGCCCTTCACCAACATGCAGTGTTTCCTTGATTGAATTAGCTCTCACACCAATATTTGCATCTAGAGCCTTTGCATTGAGGGCTATGTGAAAACGGCTGTGGCGCTGAAGTTGCCTGTGAATGTGGAGTTGGTGGCATGTGAAACCCGCATGTGGAGCATTCTTTTGTGTATGATGCTCTACCAGGTTCATTCCTAGATAATGCACTCAAAGCTCACTAAGCATAGAGTGTGAAAACTGAGTTTCCTTGAGAGCTGCTTGGAAGCCTGATGGTGTGTGAAGTTAGTGAGCCAAATGGAGTTGTTCTCCCACAAGAACCACTCGGCTGATCCTTCTTCAATATGCCGTTCACCAGCATGCAGTGTTTCCTTGATTGACTTAGCTCTCACACCAATATTTGTGTCTAGAGCCTTTGCATTGAGGGATATCTGAAAACGGCTGTGGCGCTGAAGTTGCCTGTGAATGTGGAGTGGGTGGCATGTGAAACCCGCATGTGGAGCATTCGTTTGTGTGGGATGCTCACCAAGGTTCATTTCAGTCCTAGGCACTCAAAAGGCACTAAGCATAGAGTGTGAAAACTGAGTTTCCTTGAGAGCTGCTTGGAAGCCTGATGGTGTGTGAAGTTAGTGAGCCAAATGGAGTTGTTCTCCCACAAGAACCACTCGGCTGATCCTTATTCAATATGCCCTTCACCAACATGCAGTGTTTCCTTGATTGAATTAGCTCTCACACCAGTATTTGAGTCTAGAGCCTTTGCATTGAAGGCCATGTGAAAACGGCTGTGGCGCTGAAGTTGCCTGTGAATGTGGAGTTGGTGGCATGTGAAACCCGCATGTGGAGCATTCGTTTGTGTGGGATGCTCTACCAGGTTCATTCCTAGATAATACACACAAAGGGCACTAAGCATAGAGTGTGAAAACTGAGTTTCCTTGAGAGCTGCTTGGAAGCCTGATGGTGTGTGAAGTTAGTGAGCCAAATGGAGTTGTTCTCCCACAAGAACCACTCGGCTGATTCTTCTTCAATATGCCCTTCACCAACATGCAGTGTTTCCTTGATTGCATTAGCTCTCACACCAATATTTGCGTCTAGAGCCTTTGCATTGAGGGCTATCTGAAAACGGCTGTGGCGCTGAAGTTGCCTGTGAATGTGGAGTTGGTGGCATGTGAAACCCGCATGTGGAGCATTCATTTGTGTGGGATGCTCTACCAGGTTCATTTCAGTCCTAGGCACTCAAAGGGCACTAAGCATAGAGTGTGAAAACTGAGTTTCCTTGAGAGCTGCTTGGAAGCCTGATGGTGTGTGAAGTTAGTGAGCCAAATGGAGTTGTTCTCCCACAAGAACCACTCGGCTGCTCCTTCTTCAATATGCCCTTCACCAACATGCAGTGTTTCCTTGATTGAATTAGCTCTCACACCAATATTTGCGTCTAGAGCCTTTGCATTGAGGGCTATCTGAAAACAGCTGTGGCGCTGAAGTTGCCTGTGAATGTGGAGTTGGTGGCATGTCAAACCCGCATGTGGAGCATTCGTTTGTGTGGGATGCTCACCAAGCTTCATTTCAGTCCTAGGCACTCAAAGGGCACTAAGCATAGAGTGTGAAAACTGAGTTTCCTTGAGAGCTGCTTGGAAGCCTGATGGTGTGTGAAGTTAGTGAGCCAAATGGAGTTGTTCTCCCACAAGAACCACTCGGCTGATCCTTCTTCTTCAATATGCCCTTCACCAACATGCAGTGTTTCCTTGATTGAATTAGCTCTCACACCAATATTTGCGTCTAGAGCCTTTGCATTGAGGGCTATGTGAAATCGGCTGTGGCGCTGAAGTTGCCTGTGAATGTGGAGTTGGTGGCATGTGAAACCCGCATGTGGAGCATTCGTTTGTGTGGGATGCTCTACCAGGTTCATTCCTAGATAATGCACTCAAAGGGCACTAAGCATAGAGTGTGAAAACTGAGTTTCCTTGAGAGCTGCTTGGAAGCCTGATGGTGTGTGAAGTTAGTGAGCCAAATGGAGTTGTTCTCCCACAAGAACCACTCGGCTGATCCTTCTTCTTCAATATGCCCTTCACCAACATGCAGTGTTTCCTTGATTGCATTAGCTCTCACACCAATATTTGCGTCTAGAGCCTTTGCATTGAGGGCTATCTGAAAACGGCTGTGGCGCTGAAGTTGCCTGTGAATGTGGAGTTGGTGGCATGTGAAACCCGCATGTGGAGCATTCGTTTGTGTGGGATGCTCTACCAGGTTCATTCCTCGATAATGCCCTCAGAGGGCACTAAGCATAGAGTGTAAAAACTGAGTTTCCTTGAGAGCTGCTTGGAAGAGTAATGGTGTGTGAAGTTAGTGAGCCAAATGGAGTTGTTCTCCCACAAGAACCACTCGGCTGCTTCTTCTTCAATATGCCCTTCACCAACATGCAGTGTTTCCTTGATTGAATTAGCTCTCACACCAATATTGGCGTCTAGAGCCTTTGCATTGAGGGCTATGTGAAAACGGCTGTGGCGCTGAAGTTGCCTGTGAATGTGGAGTTGGTGGCATGTGAAACCCGCATGTGGAGCATTCGTTTGTGTGGAATGTTCACCAAGCTTCATTTCAGTCCTAGGAACTCAAAGGGCACTAAGCATAGAGTGTGAAAGCTGAGTTTCCTTGAGAGCTGCTTGGAAGCCTGATGGTGTGTGAAGTTAGTGAGCCAAATGGAGTTGTTCTCCCACAAGAACCACTCGGCTGATCCTTCTTCTTCAATATTTCCTTCACCAACATGCAGTGTTTCCTTGATTGAATTAGCTCTCACACCAATATTTGCGTCTAGAGCCTTTGCATTGAGGGCTATCTGAAAACGGCTGTGGCTGTGAAGTTGCCTGTGAATGTGGAGTTGGTGGCATGTGAAACCCGCATGTGGAGCATTCCTTTGCGTGGGATGCTCACCAAGCTTCATTTCAGTCCTAGGCACTCAAAGGGCACTAAGCATAGAGTGTGAAAACTGAGTTTCCTTGAGAGCTGCTTGGAAGCCTGATGGTGTGTGAAGTTAGTGAGCCAAAAAGAGTTGTTCTCCCACAAGAACCACTCGGCTGATTCTTCTTCAATATGCCCTTCACCAACATGCAGTGTTTCCTTGATTGCATTAGCTCTCACACCAATATTTGCGTTTAGAGCCTTTGCATTGAGGGCTATCTGAAAACGGCTGTGGCGCTGAAGTTGCCTGTGAATGTGGAGTTGGTGGCATGTAAAACCCGCATGTGGAGCATTCCTTTGTGTGGGATGCTCACCAAGCTTCATTTCAGTCCTAGGCACTGAAAGGGCACTAAGCATAGAGTGTGAAAACTGAGTTTCCTTGAGAGCTGCTTGGAAGCCTGATGGTGTGTGAAGTTAGTGAGCCAAATGGAGTTGTTCTCCCACAAGAACCACTCGGCTGATTCTTCTTCAATATGCCCTTCACCAACATGCAGTATTTCCTTGATTGCATTAGCTCTCACACCAATATTTGCGTCTAGAGCCTTTGCATTGAGGGCTATCTGAAAACGGCTGTGGCGCTGAAGTTGCCTGTGAATGTGGAGTTGGTGGCATGTGAAACCCGCATGTGGAGCATTCATTTGTGTGGGATGCTCTACCAGGTTCATTCCTAGATAATGCACTCAAAGGGCACTAAGCATAGAGTGTGAAAACTGAGTTTCCTTGAGAGCTGCTTGGAAGCCTGATGGTGTGTGAAGTTAGTGAGCCAAATGGAGTTGTTCTCCCACAAGAACCACTCGGCTGATTCTTCTTCAATATGCCCTTCACCAACATGCAGTGTTTCCTTGATTGAATTAGCTCTCACACCAATATTTGCGTCTAGAGCCTTTGCATTGAGGGCTATCTGAAAACGGCTGTGGCGCTGAAGTTGTCTGTGAATGTGGAGTTGGTGGCATGTGAAACCCGCATGTGGAGCATTCGTTTGTGTGGGATGCTCTACCAGGTTCATTTATAGATAATGCACTCAAAGGGCACTAAGCATAGAGTGTGAAAACTGAGTTTCCTTGAGAGCTGCTTGGAAGCCTGATGGTGTGTGAAGTTAGTGAGCCAAATGGAGTTGTTCTCCCACAAGAACCACTCGGCTGATTCTTCTTCAATATGCCCTTCACCAACATGCATTGTTTCCTTGATTGAATTAGCTCTCACACCAGTATTTGAGTCTAGAGCCTTTGCATTGAAGGCCATGTGAAAACGGCTGTGGCGCTGAAGTTGCCTGTGAATGTGGAGTTGGTGGCATGTGAAACCCGCATGTGGAGCATTCGTTTGTGTGGGATGCTCACCAAGCTTCATTTCAGTCCTAGGCACTCAAAGGGCACTAAGCATAGAATGTGAACACTGAGTTTCCTTGAGAGCTGCTTGGAAGCCTGATGGTGTGTGAAGTTAGTGAGCCAAATGGAGTTGTTCTCCCACTAGAACCACTCGACTGATCCTTCTTCCTCAATATGCCCTTCACCAACATGCAGTGTTTCCTTGATTGAATTAGCTCTCACACCAATATTTGCGTCTAGAGCCTTTGCATTGAGGGCTATGTGAAAACGGCTGTGGCGCTGAAGTTGCCTGTGAATGTGGAGTTGGTGGCATGTGAAACCCGCATGTGGAGCATTCGTTTGTGTGGGATGCTCTACCAGGTTCATTCCTAGATAATGCACTCAAAGGGCACTAAGCATAGAGTGTGAAAACTGAGTTTCCTTGAGAGCTGCTTGGAAGCCTGATGGTGTATGAAGTTAGTGAGCCAAATGGAGTTGTTCTCCCACAAGAACCACTCGGCTGATTCTTCTTCAATATGCCCTTCACCAACATGCAGTGTTTCCTTGATTGAATTAGCTCTCACACCAATATTTGCGTTTAGAGCCTTTGCATTGAGGGCTATGTGAAAACGGCTGTGGCGCTGAAGTTGCCTGTGAATGTGGAGTTGGTGGCATGTGAAACCCGCATGTGGAGCATTCATTTGTGTGGGATGCTCTACCAGGTTCATTTCAGTCCTAGGCACTCAAAGGGCACTAAGCATAGAGTGTGAAAACTGAGTTTCCTTGAGAGCTGCTTGGAAGCCTGATGGTGTGTGAAGTTAGTGAGCCAAATGGAGTTGTTCTCCCACAAGAACCACTCGACTGATTCTTCTTCAATATGCCCTTCACCAACATGCATTGTTTCCTTGATTGAATTAGCTCTCACACCAGTATTTGAGTCTAGAGCCTTTGCATTGAACGCCATGTGGAAACGGCTGTGGCGCTAAAGTTGCCTGTGAATGTGGAGTTGGTGGCATGTGAAACCCGCATGTGGAGCATTCGTTTGTGTGGGATGCTCTACCAGGTTCATTCCTAGATAATACACACAAAGGGCACTAAGCATAGAGTGTGAAAACTGAGTTTCCTTGAGAGCTGCTTGGAAGCCTGATGGTGTGTGAAGTTAGTGAGCCAAATGGAGTTGTTCTCCCACAAGAACCACTCGGCTGATTCTTCTTCAATATGCCCTTCACCAACATGCAGTGTTTCCTTGATTGCATTAGCTCTCACACCAATATTGGCGTCTAGAGCCTTTGCATTGAGGGCTATGTGAAAACGGCTGTGGCGCTGAAGTTGCCTGTGAATGTGGAGTTGGTGGCATGTGAAACCCGCATGTGGAGCATTCGTTTGTGTGGGATGCTCTACCAGGTTCTTTCCTAGATAATGCACTCAAAGGGCACTAAGCATAGAGTGTGAAAACTGAGTTTCCTTGAGAGCTGCTTGGAAGCCTGATGGTGTGTGAAGTTAGTGAGCCAAATGGAGTTGTTCTCCCACAAGAACCACTCGGCTGATTCTTCTTCAATATGCCCTTCACCAACATGCAGTGTTTCCTTGATTGAATTAGCTCTCACACCAATATTTGCGTCTAGAGCCTTTGCATTGAGGGCTATCTGAAAACGGCTGTGGCGCTGAAGTTGTCTGTGAATGTGGAGTTGGTGGCATGTGAAACCCGCATGTGGAGCATTCGTTTGTGTGGGATGCTCTACCAGGTTCATTTATAGATAATGCACTCAAAGGGCACTAAGCATAGAGTGTGAAAACTGAGTTTCCTTGAGAGCTGCTTGGAAGCCTGATGGTGTGTGAAGTTAGTGAGCCAAATGGAGTTGTTCTGCCACAAGAACCACTCGGCTGATTCTTCTTCAATATGCCCTTCACCAACATGCAGTGTTTCCTTGATTGAATTAGCTCTCACACCAATATTTGCGTCTAGAGCCTTTGCATTGAGGGCTATGTGAAAACGGCTGTGGCGCTGAAGTTGCCTGTGAATGTGGAGTTGGTGGCATGTGAAACCCGCATGTGGAGCATTCATTTGTGTGGGATGCTCTACCAGGTTCATTTCAGTCCTAGGCCCTCAAAGGGCACTAAGCATAGAGTGTGAAAACTGAGTTTCCTTGAGAGCTGCTTGGAAGCCTGATGGTGTGTGAAGTTAGTGAGCCAAATGGAGTTGTTCTCCCACAAGAACCACTCGACGGATTCTTCTTCAATATGCCCTTCACCAACATGCATTGTTTCCTTGATTGAATTAGCTCTCACACCAGTATTTGAGTCTAGAGCCTTTGCATTGAAGGCCATGTGAAAACGGCTGTGGCGCTGAAGTTGCCTGTGAATGTGGAGTTGGTGGCATGTGAAACCCGCATGTGGAGCATTCGTTTGTGTGGGATGCTCACCAAGCTTCATTTCAGTCCTAGGCACTCAAAGGGCACTAAGCATAGAATGTGAACACTGAGTTTCCTTGAGAGCTGCTTCGAAGCCTGATGGTGTGTGAAGTTAGTGAGCCAAATGGAGTTGTTCTCCCACTAGAACCACTCGGCTGATCCTTCTTCCTCAATATGCCCTTCACCAACATGCAGTGTTTCCTTGATTGAATTAGCTCTCACACCAATATTTGCGTCTAGAGCCTTTGCATTGAGGGCTATCTGAAAAGGGCTGTGGCGCTTAAGTTGTCTGTGAATGTGGAGTTGGTGGCATGTGAAACCCGCATGTGGAGCATTCGTTTGTGTGGGATGCTCTACCAAGTTCATTCCTAGATAATGCACTCAAAGGGCACTAAGCATAGAGTGTGAAAACTGAGTTTCCTTGAGAGATGCTTGGAAGCCTGATGGTGTGTGAAGTTAGCGAGCCAAATGGAGTTGTTCTCCCACAAGAACCACTCGGCTAATTCTTCTTCAATATGCCCTTCACCAACATGCATTGTTTCCTTGATTGAAGTAGCTCTCACACCAGTATTTGAGTCTAGACCCTTTGCATTGAAGGCCATGTGAAAACAGCTGTGGCGCTGAAGTTGCCTGTGAATGTGGAGTTGGTGGCATGTGAAACCCGCATGTGGAGCATTCGTTTGTGTGGGATGCTCTACCAGGTTCATTCCTAGATAATGCACACAAAGGGCACTAAGCATAGAGTGTGAACACTGAGTTTCCTTGAGAGCTGCTTGGAAGCCTGATGGTGTGTGAAGTTAGTGAGCCAAATGGAGTTGTTCTCCCACAAGAACCACTCGGCTGATTCTTCTTCAATATGCCCTTCACCAACATGCAGTGTTTCCTTGATTGCATTAGCTCTCACACCAATATTTGCGTCTAGAGCCTTTGCATTGAGGGCTATCTGAAAACGGCTGTGGTGCTGAAGTTGCCTGTGAATGTGGAGTTGGTGGCATGTGAAACCCGCATGTGGAGCATTCGTTTGTGTGGGATGCTCTACCAGGTTCATTCCTAGATAATGCACACAAAGGGCACTAAGCATAGAGTGTGAAAACTGAGTTTCTTTGAGAGCTGCTTGGAAGCCTGATGGTGTGTGAAGTTAGTGAGCCAAATGGAGTTGTTCTCCCACAAGAACCACTTGGCTGATTCTTCTTCAATATGCCCTTCACCAACATGCAGTGTTTCCTTGATTGAATTAGCTCTCACACCAATATTTGCGTCTAGAGCCTTTGCATTGAGGGCTATGTGAAAACAGCTGTGGCGCTGAAGTTGCCTGTGAATGTGGAGTTGGTGGCATGTGAAACCCGCATGTGGAGCATTCGTTTGTGTGGGATGCTCACCAAGCTTCATTTTAGTCCTAGGCACTCAAAGGGCACTAAGCATAGAATGTGAACACTGAGTTTCCTTGAGAGCTGCTTGGAAGCCTGATGGTGTGTGAAGTTAGTGAGCCAAATGGAGTTGTTCTCCCACAAGAACCACTCGGCTGATCCTTCTTCTTCAATATGCCCTTCACCAACATGCAGTGTTTCCTTGATTGAATTAGCTCTCACAGCAATATTTGTGTCTAGAGCCTTTGCATTGAGGGCTATCTGAAAACGGCTGTGGCTGTGAAGTTGCCTGTGAATGTGGAGTTGGTGGCATGTGAAACCCGCATGTGGAGCATTCGTTTGTGTGGGATGCTCACCAAGCTTCATTTCAGTCCTAGGCACTCAAAGGGCACTAAGCATAGAGTGTGAAAACTGAGTTTCCTTGAGAGCTGCTTGGAAGCCTGATGGTGTGTGAAGTTAGTGAGACAAAAAGAGTTGTTCTCCCACAAGAACCACTCGGCTGATTCTTCTTCAATATGCCCTTCACCAACATGCAGTGTTTCCTTGATTGAATTAGCTCTCACACCAATATTTGCGTCTAGAGCCTTTGCATTGAGGGCTATGTGAAAACGGCTGTGGCGCTGAAGTTGCCTGTGAATGTGGAGTTGGTGGCATGTGAAACCCGCATGTGGAGCATTCGTTTGTGTGGGATGCTCTACCAGGTTCATTCCTAGATAATGCACACAAAGGGCACTAAGCATAGAGTGTGAAAACTGAGTTTCCTTGAGAGCTGCTTGGAAGCCTGATGGTGTGTGAAGTTAGTGAGCCAAATGGAGTTGTTCTCCCACAGGAACCACTCGGCTGATTCTTCTTCAATATGCCCTTCACCAACATGCAGTGTTTCCTTGATTGCATTAGCTCTCACACCAATATTTGCGTCTAGAGCCTTTGCATTGAGGGCTATCTGAAAACGGCTGTGGCGCTGAAGTTGCCTGTGAATGTGGAGATGGTGGCATGTGAAACCCGCATGTGGAGCATTCGTTTGTGTGGGATGCTCTACCAGGTTCATTCCTAGATAATGCACTCAAAGGGCACTAAGCATAGAGTGTGAAAACTGAGTTTCCTTGAGAGCTGCTTGGAAGCCTGATGGTGTGTGAAGTTAGTGAGCCAAATGGAGTTGTTCTCCCACAAGAACCACTCGGCTGATTCTTCTTCAATATGCCCTTCACCAACATGCAGTGTTTCCTTGATTGCATTAGCTCTCACACCAATATTTGCGTCTAGAGCCTTTGCATTGAGGGCTATGTGAAAACGGCTGTGGCGCTGAAGTTGCCTGTGAATGTGGAGTTGGTGGCATGTGAAACCCGCATGTGGAGCATTCGTTTGCGTGGGATGCTCTACCACGTTCATTCCTAGATAATGCACTCAAAGGGCACTAAGCATAGAGTGTGAAAACTGAGTTTCCTTGAGAGCTGCTTGGAAGCCTGATGGTGTGTGAAGTTAGTGAGCCAAATGGAGTTGTTCTCCCACAAGAACCACTCGGCTGATTCTTCTTCAATATGCCCTTCACCAACATGCAGTGTTTCCTTGATTGCATTAGCTCTCACACCAATATTTGCGTCTAGAGCCTTTGCATTGAGGGCTATCTGAAAACGGCTGTGGCGCTGAAGTTGCCTGTGAATGTGGAGTTGGTGGCATGTGAAACCCGCATGTGGAGCATTCGTTTGTGTGGGATGCTCTACCAGGTTCATTCCTAGATAATGCACTCAAAGGGCACTAAGCATAGAGTGTGAAAACTGAGTTTCCTTGAGAGCTGCTTGGAAGCCTGATGGTGTGTGAAGTTAGTGAGCCAAATGGAGTTGTTCTCCCACAAGAACCACTCGGCTGATTCTTCTTCAATATGCCCTTCACCAACATGCAGTGTTTCCTTGATTGAATTAGCTCTCACACCAATATTTGCGTCTAGAGCCTTTGCATTGAGGGCTATGTGAAAACGGCTGTGGCGCTGAAGTTGCCTGTGAATGTGGAGTTGGTGGCATGTGAAACCTGCATGTGGAGCATTCGTTTGTGTGGCATGCTCACCAAGCTTCATTTCAGTCCTAGGCACTCAAAGGGCACTAAGCATAGAGTGTGAAAACTGAGTTTCCTGGAGAGCTGCTTGGAAGCCTGATGGTGTGTGAAGTTAGTGAGCCAAATGGAGTTGTTCTCCCACAAGAACCACTCGGCTGATCCTTCTTCTTCAATATGCCCTTCACCAACATGCAGTGTTTCCTTGATTGAATTAGCTCTCACACCAATATTTGTGTCTAGAGCCTTTGCATTGAGGGCTATGTGAAAACGGCTGTGGCGCTGATGTTGCCTGTGAATGTGGAGTTGGTGGCATGTGAAACCCGCATGTGGAGCATTCGTTTGTGTGGGATGCTCACCAAGCTTCATTTTAGTCCTAGGCACTCAAAGGGCACTAAGCATAGAATGTGAACACTGAGTTTCCTTGAGAGCTGCTTGGAAGCCTGATGGTGTGTGAAGTTAGTGAGCCAAATGGAGTTGTTCTCCCACAAGAACCACTCGGCTGATTCTTCTTCAATATGCCCTTCACCAACATGCAGTGTTTCCTTGATTGAATTAGCTCTCACACCAATATTTGCGTCTAGAGCCTTTGCATTGAGGGCTATCTGAAAACGGCTGTGGCGCTGAAGTTGCCTGTGAATGTGGAGTTGGTGGCATGTGAAACCCGCATGTGGAGCATTCGTTTGTGTGGGATGCTCTACCAGGTTCATTCCTAGATAATGCACTCAAAGGGCACTAAGCATAGAGTGTGAAAACTGAGTTTCCTTGAGAGCTGCTTGGAAGCCTGATGGTGTGTGAAGTTAGTGAGCCAAATCGAGTTGTTCTCCCACAAGAACCACTCGGCTGATTCTTCTTCAATATGCCCTTCACCAACATGCAGTGTTTCCTTGATTGCATTAGCTCTCACACCAATATTTGCGTCTAGAGCCTTTGCATTGAGGGCTATGTGAAAACGGCTGTGGCGCTGAAGTTGCCTGTGAATGTGGAGTTGGTGGCATGTGAAACCCGCATGTGGAGCATTCGTTTGTGTGGGATGCTCTACCACGTTCATTCCTAGATAATGCACTCAAAGGGCACTAAGCATAGAGTGTGAAAACTGAGTTTCCTTGAGAGCTGCTTGGAAGCCTGATGGTGTGTGAAGTTAGTGAGCCAAATGGAGTTGTTCTCCCACAAGAACCACTCGGCTGATTCTTCTTCAATATGCCCTTCACCAACATGCAGTGTTTCCTTGATTGAATTAGCTCTCACACCAATATTTGCGTCTAGAGCCTTTGTATTGAGGGCTATGTGAAAACGGCTGTGGCGCTGAAGTTGCCTGTGAATGTGGAGTTGGTGGCATGTGAAACCCGCATGTGGAGCATTCATTTGTGTGGGATGCTCTACCAGGTTCTTTCCTAGATAATGCACACAAAGGGCACTAAGCATAGAGTGTGAAAACTGAGTTTCCTTGAGAGCTGCTTGGAAGCCTGATGGTGTGTGAAGTTAGTGAGCCAAATGGAGTTGTTCTCCCACAAGAACCACTCGGCTGATTCTTCTTCAATATGCCCTTCACCAACATGCAGTGTTTCCTTGATTGAATTAGCTCTCACACCAGTATTTGAGTCTAGACCCTTTGCATTGAAGGCCATGTGAAAACGGCTGTGGCGCTGAAGTTGCCTGTGAATGTGGAGTTGGTGGCATGTGAAACCCGCATGTGGAGCATTCGTTTGTGTGGGATGCTCTACCAGGTTCTTTCCTAGATAATGCACACAAAGGGCACTAAGCATAGAGTGTGAACACTGAGTTTCCTTGAGAGCTGCTTGGAAGCCTGATGGTGTGTGAAGTTAGTGAGCCAAATGGAGTTGTTCTCCCACAGGAACCACTCGGCTGATTCTTCTTCAATATGCCCTTCACCAGCATGCAGTGTTTCCTTGATTGCATTAGCTCTCACACCAGTATTTGAGTCTAGAGCCTTTGCATTGAGGGCTATCTGAAAACGGCTGTGGCGCTGAAGTTGCCTGTGAATGTGGAGTTGGTGGCATGTGAAACCCGCATGTGGAGCATTCGTTTGTGTGGGATGCTCTACCAGGTTCATTCCTAGATAATGCACTCAAAGGGCACTAAGCATAGAGTGTGAAAACTGAGTTTCCTTGAGAGCTGCTTGGAAGCCTGATGGTGTGTGAAGTTAGTGAGCCAAATGGAGTTGTTCTCCCACAAGAACCACTCGGCTGATTCTTCTTCAATATGCCCTTCACCAACATGCAGTGTTTCCTTGATTGAATTAGCTCTCACACCAATATTTGCGTCTAGAGCCTTTGCATTGAGGGCTATGTGAAAACGGCTGTGGCGCTGATGTTGCCTGTGAATGTGGAGTTGGTGGCATGTGAAACCTGCATGTGGAGCATTCGTTTGTGTGGCATGCTCACCAAGCTTCATTTCAGTCCTAGGCACTCAAAGGGCACTAAGCATAGAGTGTGAAAACTGAGTTTCCTGGAGAGCTGCTTGGAAGCCTGATGGTGTGTGAAGTTAGTGAGCCAAATGGAGTTGTTCTCCCACAAGAACCACTCGGCTGATCCTTCTTCTTCAATATGCCCTTCACCAACATGCAGTGTTTCCTTGATTGAATTAGCTCTCACACCAATATTTGCGTCTAGAGCCTTTGCATTGAGGGCTATGTGAAAACGGCTGTGGCGCTGATGTTGCCTGTGAATGTGGAGTTGGTGGCATGTGAAACCCGCATGTGGAGCATTCGTTTGTGTGGGATGCTCACCAAGCTTCATTTTAGTCCTAGGCACTCAAAGGGCACTAAGCATAGAATGTTAACACTGAGTTTCCTTGAGAGCTGCTTGGAAGCCTGATGGTGTGTGAAGTTAGTGAGCCAAATGGAGTTGTTCTCCACAAGAACCACTCGGCTGATCCTTCTTCTTCAATATGCCCTTCACCAACATGCAGTGTTTCCTTGATTGAATTAGCTCTCACACCAATATTTGCGTCTAGAGCCTTTGCATTGAGGGCTATCTGAAAACGGCTGTGGCGCTGAAGTTGCCTGTGAATGTGGAGTTGGTGGCATGTGAAACCCGCATGTGGAGCATTCGTTTGTGTGGGATGCTCACCAAGCTTCATTTCAGTCCTAGGCACTCAAAGGGCACTAAGCATAGAGTGTGAAAACTGAGTTTCCTTGAGAGCTGCTTGGAAGCCTGATGGTGTGTGAAGTTAGTGAGACAAAAAGTGTTGTTCTCCCACAAGAACCACTCTGCTGATTCTTCTTCAATATGCCCTTCACCAACATGCAGTGTTTCCTTGATTGAATTAGCTCTCACACCAATATTTGCGTCTAGAGCCTTTGCATTGAGGGCTATGTGAAAACGGCTGTGGCGCTGAAGTTGCCTGTGAATGTGGAGTTGGTGGCATGTGAAACCCGCATGTGGAGCATTCGTTTGTGTGGGATGCTCTACCAGGTTCATTCCTAGATAATGCACACAAAGGGCACTAAGCATAGAGTGTGAAAACTGAGTTTCCTTGAGAGCTGCTTGGAAGCCTGATGGTGTGTGAAGTTAGTGAGCCAAATGGAGTTGTTCTCCCACAAGAACCACTCGGCTGATTCTTCTTCAATATGCCCTTCACCAACATGCAGTGTTTCCTTGATTGCATTAGCTCTCACACCAATATTTGCGTCTAGAGCCTTTGCATTGAGGGCTATCTGAAAACGGCTGTGGCGCTGAAGTTGCCTGTGAATGTGGAGTTGGTGGCATGTGAAACCCGCATGTGGAGCATTCGTTTGTGTGGGATGCTCTACCAGGTTCATTCCTAGATAATGCACTCAAAGGGCACTAAGCATAGAGTGTGAAAACTGAGTTTCCTTGAGAGCTGCTTGGAAGCCTGATGGTGTGTGAAGTTAGTGAGCCAAATGGAGTTGTTCTCCCACAAGAACCACTCGGCTGATTCTTCTTCAATATGCCCTTCACCAACATGCAGTGTTTCCTTGATTGAATTAGCTCTCACACCAATATTTGCGTCTAGAGCCTTTGCATTGAGGGCTATGTGAAAACGGCTGTGGCGCTGAAGTTGCCTGTGAATATGGAGTTGGTGGCATGTGAAACCCGCATGTGGAGCATTCATTTGTGTGGGATGCTCACCAAGCTTCATTTTAGTCCTAGGCACTCAAAGGGCACTAAGCATAGAGTGTGAAAACTGAGTTTCCTTGAGAGCTGCTTGGAAGCCTGATGGTTTGTGAAGTTAGTGAGCCAAATGGAGTTGTTCTCCCACAAGAACCACTCGGCTGATTCTTCTTCAATATGCCCTTCACCAACATGCAGTGTTTCCTTGATTGCATTAGCTCTCACACCAATATTTGCGTCTAGAGCCTTTGCATTGAGGGCTATGTGAAAACGGCTGTGGCGCTGATGTTGCCTGTGAATGTGGAGTTGGTGGCATGTGAAACCCGCATGTGGAGCATTCGTTTGTGTGGGATGCTCTACCAAGTTCATTCCTAGATAATACACACAAAGGGCACTAAGCATAGAGTGTGAAAACTGAGTTTCCTTGAGAGCTGCTTGGAAGCCTGATGGTGTGTGAAGTTAGTGAGCCAAATGGAGTTGTTCTCCCACAAGAACCACTCGGCTGATTCTTCTTCAATATGCCCTTCACCAACATGCAGTGTTTCCTTGATTGAATTAGCTCTCACACCAATATTTGCGTCTAGAGCCTTTGCATTGAGGGCTATGTGAAAACGGCTGTGGCGCTGAAGTTGCCTGTGAATGTGGAGTTGGTGGCATGTGAAACCCGCATGTGGAGCATTCGTTTGTGTGGGATGCTCTACCAGGTTCATTTCAGTCCTAGCCATACAAAGCGCACGAAGCATAGAGTGTGAAAACTGAGTTTCCTTGAGAGCTGCTTGGAAGCCTAATGGTGTGTGAAGTTAGTGAGCCAAATGGAGTTGTTCTCCCACAAGAACCACTCGGCTGATCCTTCTTCAATATGCCCTTCACCAACATGCAGTGTTTCCTTGATTGAATTAGCTCTCACACCAATATTTGCGTCTAGAGCCTTTGCATTGAGGGCTATGTGAAAACGGCTGTGGCGCTGAAGTTGTCTGTGAATGTGGAGTTGGTGGCATGTGAAACCCGCATGTGGAGCATTCGTTTGTGTGGGATGCTCTATCAGATTCATTTCAGTCCTAGGCACTCAAAGGGCACTAAGCATAGAGTGTGAAAACTGAGTTTCCTTGAGAGCTGCTTGGAAGCCTGATGGTGTGTGAAGTTAGTGAGCCAAATGGAGTTGTTCTCCCACAAGAACCACTCGGCTGATCCTTCTTCAATATGCCCTTCACCAACATGCAGTGTTTCCTTGATTGAATTAGCTCTCACACCAATATTTGCGTTTAGAGCCTTTGCATTGAGGGCTATGTGAAAACGGCTGTGGTGCTGAAGTTGCCTGAGAATGTGGAGTTGGTGGCATGTGAAACCTGCATGTGGAGCATTCGTTTGTGTGGCATGCTCACCAAGCTTCATTTCAGTCCTAGACACTCAAAGGGCACTAAGCATAGAGTGTGAAAACTGAGTTTCCTTGAGAGCTGCTTGGAAGCCTGATGGTGTGTGAAGTTAGTGAGCCAAATGGAGTTGTTCTCCCACAAGAACCACTCGGCTGATTCTTCTTCAATATGCCCTTCACCAACATGCAGTGTTTCCTTGATTGAATTAGCTCTCACACCAATATTTGCGTCTAGAGCCTTTGCATTGAGGGCTATGTGAAAACGGCTGTGGCGCTGAAGTTGTCTGTGAATGTGGAGTTGGTGGCATGTGAAACCCGCATGTGGAGCATTCGTTTGTGTGGAATGTTCACCAAGCTTCATTTCAGTACTAGGAACTCAAAGGGCACTAAGCATAGAGTGTGAAAACTGAGTTTCCTTGAGAGCTGCTTGGAAGCCTGATGGTGTGTGAAGTTAGTGAGCCAAATGGAGTTGTTCTCCCACAAGAACCACTAGGCTGATCCTTCTTCTTCAATATGCCCTTCACCAACATGCAGTGTTTCCTTGATTGAATTAGCTCTCACACCAATATTTGCGTCTAGAGCCTTTGCATTGAGGGCTATCTGAAAACGGCTGTGGCGCTGAAGTTGCCTGTGAATGTGGAGTTGGTGGCATGTGAAACCCGCATGTGGAGCATTCGTTTGTGTGGGATGCTCACCAAGCTTCATTTTAGTCCTAGGCACTCAAAGGGCACTAAGCATAGAATGTGAACACTGAGTTTCCTTGAGAGCTGCTTGGAAGCCTGATGGTGTGTGAAGTTAGTGAGCCAAATGGAGTTGTTCTCCCACAAGAACCACTCGGCTGATCCTTCTTCTTCAATATGCCCTTCACCAACATGCAGTGTTTCCTTGATTGAATTAGCTCTCACACCAATATTTGCGTCTAGAGCCTTTGCATTGAGGGCTATGTGAAAACGGCTGTGGCGCTGAAGTTGCCTGTGAATGTGGAGTTGGTGGCATGTGAAACCCGCATGTGGAGCATTCGTTTGTGTGGGATGCTCACCAAACTTCATTTCAGTCCTAGGCATACAAAGGGCACTAAGCATAGAGTGTGAAACCTGAGTTTACCTGACAGCTACTTGGAAGCCTGATGGTGTGTGAAGTTAGTGATCCAAAAAGAGTTGTTCTCCCACAAGAACCACTCGGCTGATCCTTCTTCTTCAATATGCCCTTCACCAACATGCAGTGTTTCCTTGATTGAATTAGCTCTCACAGCAATATTTGCGTCTAGAGCCTTTGCATTGAGGGCTATGTGAAAACGGCTGTGGCACTGAAGTTGCCTGTGAATGTGGAGTTGGTGGCATGTGAAACCCGCATGTGGAGCATTCGTTTGTGTGGGATGCTCACCAAGCTTCATTTTAGTCCTAGGCACTCAAAGGGCACTAAGCATAGAATGTGAACACTGAGTTTCCTTGAGAGCTGCTTGGAAGCCTGATGGTGTGTGAAGTTAGTGATCCAAATGGAGTTGTTCTCCCACAAGAACCACTCGGCTGATCCTTCTTCTTCAATATGCCCTTCACCAACATGCAGTGTTTCCTTGATTGAATTAGCTCTCACACCAATATTTGCGTCTAGAGCCTTTGCATTGAGGGCTATCTGAAAACGGCTGTGGCACTGAAGTTGCCTGTGAATGTGGAGTTGGTGGCATGTGAAACCCGCATGTGGAGCATTCGTTTGTGTGGGATGCTCACCAAGCTTCATTTCAGTCCTAGGCACTCAAAGGGCACTAAGCATAGAGTGTGAAAACTGAGTTTCCTTGAGAGCTGCTTGGAAGCCTGATGGTGTGTGAAGTTAGTGAGCCAAAAAGAGTTGTTCTCCCACAAGAACCACTAGGCTGATTCTTCTTCAATATGCCCTTCACCAACATGCAGTGTTTCCTTGATTGAATTAGCTCTCACACCAATATTTGCGTCTAGAACCTTTGCATTGAGGGCTATGTGAAAACGGCTGTGGCGCTGATGTTGCCTGAGAATGTGGAGTTGGTGGCATGTGAAACCCGCATGTGGAGCATTCGTTTGTGTGGGATGCTCACCAAGCTTCATTTCAGTCCTAGGCACTCAAAGGGCACTAAGCATAGAATGTGAACACTGAGTTTCCTTGAGAGCTGCTTGGAAGCCTGATGGTGTGTGAAGTTAGTGATCCAAATGGAGTTGTTCTCCCACAAGAACCACTCGGCTGATCCTTCTTCTTCAATATGCCCTTCACCAACATGCAGTGTTTCCTTGATTGAATTAGCTCTCACACCAATATTGGCGTCTAGAGCCTTTGCATTGAGGGCTATCTGAAAACGGCTGTGGCGCTGAAGTTGCCTGTGAATGTGGAGTTGGTGGCATGTGAAACCCGCATGTGGAGCATTCGTTTGCGTGGGATGCTCTACCAGGTTCATTCCTAGATAATGCACACAAAGGGCACTAAGCATAGAGTGTGAAAACTGAGTTTCCTTGAGAGCTGCTTGGAAGCCTGATGGTGTGTGAAGTTAGTGAGCCAAATGGAGTTGTTCTCCCACAAGAACTACCCGGCTGATTCTTCTTCAATATGCCCTTCACCAACATGCAGTGTTTCCTTGATTGCATTAGCTCTCACACCAATATTTGCGTCTAGAGCCTTTGCATTGAGGGCTATCTGAAAACGGCTGTGGCGCTGAAGTTGCCTGTGAATGTGGACTTGGTGGCATGTGAAACCCGCATGTGGAGCATTCCTTTGTGTGGGATGCTCTACCAGGTTCATTCCTAGATAATGCACTCAAAGGGCATTAAGCATAGAGTGTGAAAACTGAGTTTCCTTGAGAGCTGCTTGGAAGCCTGATGGTGTGTGAAGTTAGTGAGCCAAATGGAGTTGTTCTCCCACAAGAACCACTCGGCTGATTCTTCTTCAATATGCCCTTCACCAACATGCAGTGTTTCCTTGATTGAATTAGCTCTCACACCAATATTTGCGTCTAGATCCTTTGCATTGAGGGCTATCTGAAAACGGCTGTGGCGCTGAAGTTGTCTGTGAATATGGAGTTGTTGGCATGTGAAACCCGCATGTGGAGCATTCGTTTGTGTGGGATGCTCTACCAGGTTCATTCCTAGATAATGCACTCAAAGGGCACTAAGCATAGAGTGTGAAAACTGAGTTTCCTTGAGAGCTGCTTGGAAGCCTGATGGTGTGTGAAGTTAGTGAGCCAAATGGAGTTGTTCTCCCACAAGAACCACTCGGCTGATTCTTCTTCAATATGCCCTTCACCAACATGCAGTGTTTCCTTGATTGAATTAGCTCTCACACCAATATTTGCGTCTAGATCCTTTGCATTGAGGGCTATGTGAAAACGGCTGTGGCGCTGAAGTTGCCTGTGAATGTGGAGTTGGTGGCATGTGAAACCCGCATGTGGAGCATTCGTTTGTGTGGAATGTTCACCAAGCTTCATTTCAGTCCTAGGCACTCAAAGGGCACTAAGCATAGAGTGTGAAAAATGAGTTTCCTTGAGAGCTGCTTGGAAGCCTGATGGTGTGTGAAGTTAGTGAGCCAAATGGAGTTGTTCTCCCACAAGAACCACTCGGCTGATTCTTCTTCAATATGCCCTTCACCAACATGCAGTGTTTCCTTGATTGAATTAGCTCTCACACCAATATTTGCGTCTAGAGCCTTTGCATTGAGGGCTATCTGAAAACGGCTGTGGCGCTGAAGTTGTCTGTGAATATGGAGTTGTTGGCATGTGAAACCCGCATGTGGAGCATTCGTTTGTGTGGGATGCTCTACCAGGTTCATTCCTAGATAATGCACTCAAAGGGCACTAAGCATAGAGTGTGAAAACTGAGTTTACCTGACAGCTACTTGGAAGCCTGATGGTGTGTGAAGTTAGTGATCCAAAAAGAGTTGTTCTCCCACAAGAACCACTCGGCTGATCCTTCTTCTTCAATATGCCCTTCACCAACATGCAGTGTTTCCTTGATTGAATTAGCTCTCACAGCAATATTTGCGTCTAGAGCCTTTGCATTGAGGGCTATGTGAAAACGGCTGTGGCACTGAAGTTGCCTGTGAATGTGGAGTTGGTGGCATGTGAAACCCGCATGTGGAGCATTCGTTTGTGTGGGATGCTCACCAAGCTTCATTTTAGTCCTAGGCACTCAAAGGGCACTAAGCATAGAATGTGAACACTGAGTTTCCTTGAGAGCTGCTTGGAAGCCTGATGGTGTGTGAAGTTAGTGATCCAAATGGAGTTGTTCTCCCACAAGAACCACTCGGCTGATCCTTCTTCTTCAATATGCCCTTCACCAACATGCAGTGTTTCCTTGATTGAATTAGCTCTCACACCAATATTTGCGTCTAGAGCCTTTGCATTGAGGGCTATCTGAAAACGGCTGTGGCACTGAAGTTGCCTGTGAATGTGGAGTTGGTGGCATGTGAAACCCGCATGTGGAGCATTCGTTTGTGTGGGATGCTCACCAAGCTTCATTTCAGTCCTAGGCACTCAAAGGGCACTAAGCATAGAGTGTGAAAACTGGGTTTCCTTGAGAGCTGCTTGGAAGCCTGATGGTGTGTGAAGTTAGTGAGCCAAAAGAGTTGTTCTCCCACAAGAACCACTAGGCTGATTCTTCTTCAATATGCCCTTCACCAACATGCAGTGTTTCCTTGATTGAATTAGCTCTCACACCAATATTTGCGTCTAGAACCTTTGCATTGAGGGCTATCTGAAAACGGCTGTGGCGCTGAAGTTGCCTGAGAATGTGGAGTTGGTGGCATGTGAAACCCGCATGTGGAGCATTCGTTTGTGTGGGATGCTCACCAAGCTTCATTTCAGTCCTAGGCACTCAAAGGGCACTAAGCATAGAATGTGAACACTGAGTTTCCTTGAGAGCTGCTTGGAAGCCTGATGGTGTGTGAAGTTAGTGATCCAAATGGAGTTGTTCTCCCACAAGAACCACTCGGCTGATCCTTCTTCTTCAATATGCCCTTCACCAACATGCAGTGTTTCCTTGATTGAATTAGCTCTCACACCAATATTGGCGTCTAGAGCCTTTGCATTGAGGGCTATGTGAAAACGGCTGTGGCGCTGAAGTTGCCTGTGAATGTGGAGTTGGTGGCATGTGAAACCCACATGTGGAGCATTCGTTTGTGTGGGATGCTCTACCAGGTTCATTCCTAGATAATGCACACAAAGGGCACTAAGCATAGAGTGTGAAAACTGAGTTTCCTTGAGAGCTGCTTGGAAGCCTGATGGTGTGTGAAGTTAGTGAGCCAAATGGAGTTGTTCTCCCACAAGAACTACCCGGCTGATTCTTCTTCAATATGCCCTTCACCAACATGCAGTGTTTCCTTGATTGCATTAGCTCTCACACCAATATTTGCGTCTAGAGCCTTTGCATTGAGGGCTATCTGAAAACGGCTGTGGCGCTGAAGTTGCCTGTGAATGTGGACTTGGTGCATGTGAAACCCGCATGTGGAGCATTCGTTTGTGTGGGATGCTCTACCAGGTTCATTCCTAGATAATGCACTCAAAGGGCACTAAGCATAGAGTGTGAAAACTGAGTTTCCTTGAGAGCTGCTTGGAAGCCTGATGGTGTGTGAAGTTAGTGAGCCAAATGGAGTTGTTCTCCCACAAGAACCACTCGGCTGATTCTTCTTCAATATGCCCTTCACCAACATGCAGTGTTTCCTTGATTGAATTAGCTCTCACACCAATATTTGCGTCTAGAGCCTTTGCATTGAGGGCTATCTGAAAACGGCTGTGGCGCTGAAGTTGTCTGTGAATATGGAGTTGTTGGCATGTGAAACCCGCATGTGGAGCATTCGTTTGTGTGGGATGCTCTACCAGGTTCATTCCTAGATAATGCACTCAAAGGGCACTAAGCATAGAGTGTGAAAACTGAGTTTCCTTGAGAGCTGCTTGGAAGCCTGATGGTGTGTGAAGTTAGTGAGCCAAATGGAGTTGTTCTCCCACAAGAACCACTCGGCTGATTCTTCTTCAATATGCCCTTCACCAACATGCAGTGTTTCCTTGATTGAATTAGCTCTCACACCAATATTTGCGTCTAGATCCTTTGCATTGAGGGCTATGTGAAAACGGCTGTGGCGCTGAAGTTGCCTGTGAATGTGGAGTTGGTGGCATGTGAAACCCGCATGTGGAGCATTCGTTTGTGTGGAATGTTCACCAAGCTTCATTTCAGTCCTAGGCACTCAAAGGGCACTAAGCATAGAGTGTGAAAACTGAGTTTCCTTGAGAGCTGCTTGGAAGCCTGATGGTGTGTGAAGTTAGTGATCCAAATGGAGTTGTTCTCCCACAAGAACCACTCGGCTGATTCTTCTTCAATATGCCCTTCACCAACATGCAGTGTTTCCTTGATTGAATTAGCTCTCACACCAATATTTGCGTCTAGATCCTTTGCATTGAGGGCTATCTGAAAACGGCTGTGGCGCTGAAGTTGTCTGTGAATATGGAGTTGTTGGCATGTGAAACCCGCATGTGGAGCATTCGTTTGTGTGGGATGCTCTACCAGGTTCATTCCTAGATAATGCACTCAAAGGGCACTAAGCATAGAGTGTGAAAACTGAGTTTCCTTGAGAGCTGCTTGGAAGCCTGATGGTGTGTGAAGTTAGTGAGCCAAATGGAGTTGTTCTCCCACAAGAACCACTCGGCTGATTCTTCTTCAATATGCCCTTCACCAACATGCAGTGTTTCCTTGATTGAATTAGCTCTCACACCAATATTTGCGTCTAGAGCCTTTGCATTGAGGGCTATGTAAAAACGGCTGTGGCGCTGAAGTTGCCTGTGAATGTGGAGTTGGTGGCATGTGAAACCCGCATGTGGAGCATTCGTTTGTGTGGAATGTTCACCAAGCTTCATTTCAGTCCTAGGCACTCAAAGGGCACTAAGCATAGAGTGTGAAAACTGAGTTTCCTTGAGAGCTGCTTGGAAGCCTGATGGTGTGTGAAGTTAGTGATCCAAATGGAGTTGTTCTCCCACAAGAACCACTCGGCTGATTCTTCTTCAATATGCCCTTCACCAACATGCAGTGTTTCCTTGATTGAATTAGCTCTCACACCAATATTTGCGTCTAGAGCCTTTGCATTGAGGGCTATGTGAAAACGGCTGTGGCGCTGAAGTTGCCTGTGAATGTGGAGTTGGTGGCATGTAAAACCCGCATGTGGAGCATTCGTTTGTGTGGAATGTTCACCAAGCTTCATTTCATTCCTAGGAACTCAAAGGGCACTAAGCATAGAGTGTGAAAACTGAGTTTCCTTGAGAGCTGCTTGGAAGCCTGATGGTGTGTGAAGTTAGTGATCCAAATGGAGTTGTTCTCCCACAAGAACCACTCGGCTGATCCTTCTTCTTCAATATGCCCTTCACCAACATGCAGTGTTTCCTTGATTGAATTAGCTCTCACACCAATATTTGCGTCTAGAGCCTTTGCATTGAGGGCTATGTGAAAACGGCTGTGGCGCTGAAGTTGCCTGTGAATGTGGAGTTGGTGGCATGTGAAACCCGCATGTGGAGCATTCGTTTGTGTGGGATGCTCTACCAGGTTCATTCCTAGATAATGCACTCAAAGGGCACTAAGCATAGAGTGTGAAAACTGAGTTTCCTTGAGAGCTGCTTGGAAGCCTGATGGTGTGTGAAGTTAGTGAGCCAAATGGAGTTGTTCTCCCACAAGAACCACTCGGCTGATTCTTCTTCAATATGCCCTTCACCAACATGCAGTGTTTCCTTGATTGAATTAGCTCTCACACAAATATTTGCGTCTAGAACCTTTGCATTGAGGGCTATGTGAAAACGGCTGTGGCGCTGAAGTTGCCTGAGAATGTGGAGCTGGTGGCATGTGAAACCCGCATGTGGAGCATTCGTTTGTGTGGGATGCTCTACCAGGTTCATTCCTAGATAATGCACTCAAAGGGCACTAAGCATAGAGTGTGAAAACTGAGTTTCCTTGAGAGCTGCTTGGAAGCCTGATGGTGTGTGAAGTTAGTGAGCCAAATGGAGTTGTTCTCCCACAAGAACCACTCGGCTGATTCTTCTTCAATATGCCCTTCACCAACATGCAGTGTTTCCTTGATTGCATTAGCTCTCACACCAATATTTGCGTCTAGAGCCTTTGCATTGAGGGCTATCTGAAAACGGCTGTGGTGCTGAAGTTGCCTGAGAATGTGGAGTTGGTGGCATGTGAAACCCGCATGTGGAGCATTCGTTTGTGTGGGATGCTCTACCAGGTTAATTCCTAGATAATGCACTCAAAGGGCACTAAGCATAGAGTGTGAAAACTGAGTTTCCTTGAGAGCTGCTTGGAAGCCTGATGGTGTGTGAAGTTAGTGAGCCAAATGGAGTTGTTCTCCCACAAGGACCACTCGGCTGATTCTTCTTCAATATGCCCTTCACCAACATGCAGTGTTTCCTTGATTGAATTAGCTCTCACACCAATATTTGCGTCTAGAGCCTTTGCATTGAGGGCTATGTGAAAACGGCTGTGGCGCTGAAGTTGCCTGTGAATGTGGAGTTGGTGGCATGTGAAACCTGCATGTGAAGCATACGTTTGTGTGGAATGTTCACCAAGCTTCATTTCAGTCCTAGGAACTCAAAGGGCACTAAGCATAGAGTGTGAAAACTGAGTTTCCTGGAGAGCTGCTTGGAAGCCTGATGGTGTGTGAAGTTAGTGATCCAAATGGAGTTGTTCTCCCACAAGAACCACTCGGCTGATCCTTCTTCTTCAATATGCCCTTCACCAACATGCAGTGTTTCCTTGATTGAATTAGCTCTCACAGCAATATTTGCGTCTAGAGCCTTTGCATTGAGGGCTATCTGAAAACGGCTGTGGCTGTGAAGTTGCCTGTGAATGTGGAGTTGGTGGCATGTGAAACCCGCATGTGGAGCATTCGTTTGTGTGGGTTGCTCACCAAGCATCATTTCAGTCCTAGGCACTCAAAGGGCACTAAGCATAGAGTGTGAAAACTGAGTTTCCTTGAGAGCTGCTTGGAAGCCTGATGGTGTGTGAGGTTAGTGAGCCAAATGGAGTTGTTCTCCCACAAGAACCACTCGGCTGATTCTTCTTCAATATGCCCTTCACCAACATGCAGTGTTTCCTTGATTGAAATAGCTCTCACACCAATATTTGCATCTAGAGCCTTTGCATTGAGGGCTATCTGAAAACGGCTGTGGTGCTGAAGTTGCCTGAGAATGTGGAGTTGGTGGCATGTGAAACCCGCATGTGGAGCATTCATTTGTGTGGGATGCTCTACCAGGTTCATTCCTAGATAATGCACTCAAAGCGCACTAAGCATAGAGTGTGAAAACTGAGTTTCCTTGAGAGCTGCTTGGAAGCCTGATGGTGTGTGAAGTTAGTGAGCCAAATGGAATTGTTCTCCCACAAGAACCACACTGCTGATCCTTCTTCTTCAATATGCCCTTCACCAACATGCAGTGTTTCCTTGATTGAATTAGCTCTCACACCAATATTTGCGTCTAGAGCCTTTGCATTTAGGGCTATCTGAAAACGGCTGTGGGGCTGAAGTTGCCTGTGAATGTGGAGTTGGTGGCATGTGAAACCCGCATGTGGAGCATTCGTTTGTGTGGGTTGCTCACCAAGCTTCATTTCAGTCCTAGGCACTCAAAGGGCACTAAGCATAGAGTGTGAAAACTGAGTTTCCTTGAGAGCTGCTTGGAAGCCTGATGGTGTGTGAGGTTAGTGAGCCAAATGGAGTTGTTCTCCCACAAGAACCACTCGGCTGATTCTTCTTCAATATGCCCTTCACCAACATGCAGTGTTTCCTTGACTGAATTAGCTCTCACACCAATATTTGCATCTAGAGCCTTTGCATTGAGGGCTATCTGAAAACGGCTGTGGTGCTGAAGTTGCCTGAGAATGTGGAGTTGGTGGCATGTGAAACCCGCATGTGGAGCATTCGTTTGTGTGGGATGCTCTACCAGGTTCATTCCTAGATAATGCACTCAAAGGGCACTAAGCATAGAGTGTGAAAACTGAGTTTCCTTGAGAGCTGCTTGGAAGCCTGATGCTGTGTGAAGTTAATGAGCCAAATGGAGTTGTTCTCCCACAAGAACCACTCGGCTGATTCTTCTTCAATATGCCCTTCACCAACATGCAGTGTTTCCTTGATTGAATTAGCTCTCACACCAATATTTGCGTCTAGAGCCTTTGCATTGAGGGCTATGTGAAAACGGCTGTGGCGCTGAAGTTGCCTGAGAATGTGGAGTTGGTGGCATGTGAAACCCGCATGTGGAGCATTCGTTTGTGTGGGATGCTCACCAAGCTTCATTTCAGTAATAGGCACTCAAAGGGCACTAAGCATAGAGTGTGAAAACTGAGTTTCCTGGAGAGCTGCTTGGAAGCCTGATGGTGTGTGAAGTTAGTGAGCCAAATGGAGTTGTTCTCCCAGAAGAACCACTCTGCTGATCCTTCTTCTTCAATATGCCCTTCACCAACATGCAGTGTTTCCTTGATTGAATTAGCTCTCACACCAATATTTGCGTCTAGAGCCTTTGCATTGAGGGCTATGTGAAAACGGCTGTGGCGCTGAAGTTGCCTGTGAATGTGGAGTTGGTGGCATGTGAAACCCGCATGTGGAGCATTCGTTTGTGTGGGATGCTCTACCAGGTTCATTCCTAGATAATGCACTCAAAGGGCACTAAGCATAGAGTATGAAAACTGAGTTTCCTGGAGAGCTGCTTGGAAGCCTGACGGTGTGTGAAGTTAATGAGCCAAATGGAGTTGTTCTCCCACAAGAACCACTCGGCTGATTCTTCTTCAATATGCCCTTCACCAACATGCAGTGTTTCCTTGATTGAAATAGCTCTCACACCAATATTTGCATCTAGAGCCTTTGCATTGAGGGCTATCTGAAAACGGCTGTGGTGCTGAAGTTGCCTGAGAATGTGGAGTTGGTGGCATGTGAAACCCGCATGTGGAGCATTCGTTTGTGTGGGATGCTCTACCAGGTTCATTCCTAGATAATGCACTCAAAGCGCACTAAGCATAGAGTGTGAAAACTGAGTTTCCTTGAGAGCTGCTTGGAAGCATGATGCTGTGTGAAGTTAGTGAGCCAAATGGAGTTGTTCTCCCACAAGAACCACTCGGCTGATTCTTCTTCAATATGCCCTTCACCAACATGCAGTGTTTCCTTGATAGAATTAGCTCTCACACCAGTATTTGAGTCTAGAGCCTTTGCATTGAGGGCTATGTGAAAACGGCTGTGGCGCTGAAGTTGCCTGTGAATGTGGAGTTGGTGGCATGTGAAACCCGCATGTGGAGCATTCGTTTGTGTGGGATGCTCTACCAGGTTCATTCCTAGATAATGCACTCAAAGCGCACTAAGCATAGAGTGTGAAAACTGAGTTTCCTTGAGAGCTGCTTGGAAGCCTGATGGTGTGTGAAGTTAGTGAGCCAAATGGAGTTGTTCTCCCACAAGAACCACTCGGCTGATTCTTCTTCAATATGCCCTTCACCAACATGCAGTGTTTCCTTGATTGCATTAGCTCTCACACCAATATTTGCGTCTAGAGCCTTGGCATTGAGGGCTATCTGAAAACGGCTGTGGCGCTGAAGTTGCCTGTGAATGTGGAGTTGGTGGCATGTGAAACCCGCATGTGGAGCATTCGTTTGTGTGGGATGCTCTACCAGGTTCATTCCTAGATAATGCACTCAAAGGGCACTAAGCATAGAGTGTGAAAACTGAGTTTCCTTGAGAGCTGCTTGGAAGCCTGATGGTGTGTGAAGTTAGCGAGCCAAATGGAGTTGTTCTCCCACAAGAACCACTCGGCTGATTCTTCTTCAATATGCCCTTCACCAACATGCAGTGTTTCCTTGATTGAATTAGCTCTCACACCAATATTTGCGTCTAGAGCCTTTGCATTGAGGGCTATGTGAAAACGGCTGTGGCGCTGAAGTTGCCTGAGAATGTGGAGTTGGTGGCATGTGAAACCCGCATGTGGAGCATTCGTTTGTGTGGGATGCTCTGCCAGGTTCATTCCTAGATAATGCACTGAAAGGGCACTAAGCATAGAGTGTGAAAACTGAGTTTCCTTGAGAGCTGCTTGGAAGCCTGATGGTGTGTGAAGTTAGTGAGCCAAATGGAGTTGTTCTCCCACAAGAACCACTCTGCTGATCCTTCTTCTTCAATATGCCCTTCACCAACATGCAGTGTTTCCTTGATTGAATTAGCTCTCACACCAATATTTGCGTCTAGAGCCTTTGCATTGAGGGCTATGTGAAAACGGCTGTGGCGCTGAAGTTGCCTGTGAATGTGGAGTTGGTGGCATGTGAAACCCGCATGTGGAGCATTCGTTTGTGTGGGATGCTCTACCAGGTTCATTCCTAGATAATGCACTCAAAGGGCACTAAGCATAGAGTGTGAAAACTGAGTTTCCTGGAGAGCTGCTTGGAAGCCTGACGGTGTGTGAAGTTAATGAGCCAAATGGAGTTGTTCTCCCACAAGAACCACTCGGCTGATTCTTCTTCAATATGCCCTTCACCAACATGCAGTGTTTCCTTGATTGAAATAGCTCTCACACCAATATTTGCATCTAGAGCCTTTGCATTGAGGGCTATCTGAAAACGGCTGTGGTGCTGAAGTTGCCTGAGAATGTGGAGTTGGTGGCATGTGAAACCCGCATGTGGAGCATTCGTTTGTGTGGGATGCTCTACCAGGTTCATTCCTAGATAATGCACTCAAAGCGCACTAAGCATAGAGTGTGAAAACTGAGTTTCCTTGAGAGCTGCTTGGAAGCCTGATGGTGTGTGAAGTTAGTGAGCCAAATGGAGTTGTTCTCCCACAAGAACCACTCGGCTGATTCTTCTTCAATATGCCCTTCACCAACATGCAGTGTTTCCTTGATTGCATTAGCTCTCACACCAATATTTGCGTCTAGAGCCTTTGCATTGAGGGCTATGTGAAAACGGCTGTGGCGCTGAAGTTGCCTGTGAATGTGGAGTTGGTGGCATGTGAAACCCGCATGTGGAGCATTCGTTTGTGTGGGATGCTCTACCAGGTTCATTCCTAGATAATGCACTCAAAGGGCACTAAGCATAGAGTGTGAAAACTGAGTTTCCTTGAGAGCTGCTTGGAAGCCTGATGGTGTGTGAAGTTAGCGAGCCAAATGGAGTTGTTCTCCCACAAGAACCACTCGGCTGATTCTTCTTCAATATGCCCTTCACCAACATGCAGTGTTTCCTTGATTGAATTAGCTCTCACACCAATATTTGCGTCTAGAGCCTTTGCATTGAGGGCTATGTGAAAACGGCTGTGGCGCTGAAGTTGCCTGAGAATGTGGAGTTGGTGGCATGTGAAACCCGCATGTGGAGCATTCGTTTGTGTGGGATGCTCTACCAGGTTCATTCCTAGATAATGCACTGAAAGGGCACTAAGCATAGAGTGTGAAAACTGAGTTTCCTTGAGAGCTGCTTGGAAGCCTGATGGTGTGTGAAGTTAGTGATCCAAATGGAGTTGTTCTCCCACAAGAACCACTCTGCTGATCCTTCTTCTTCAATATGCCCTTCACCAACATGCAGTGTTTCCTTGATTGAATTAGCTCTCACACAAGTATTTGCGTCTAGAGCCTTTGCATTGAGGCCTATCTGAAAACGGCTGTGGCGCTGAAGTTGCCTGTGAATGTGGAGTTGGTGGCATGTGAAACCCGCATGTGGAGCATTCGATTGTGTGGGATGCTCACCAAGCTTCATTTTAGTCCTAGGCACTCAAAGGGCACTAAGCATAGAGTGTGAACACTGAGTTTCCTTGAGAGCTGCTTGGAAGCCTGATGGTGTGTGAAGTTAGTGAGCCAAATGGAGTTGTTCTCCCACAAGAACCACTCGGCTGATTCTTCTTCAATATGCCCTTCACCAACATGCAGTGTTTCCTTGATTGCATTAGCTCTCACACCAATATTTGCGTCTAGAGCCTTTGCATTGAGGGCTATCTGAAAACGGCTGTGGCGCTGAAGTTGCCTGTGAATGTGGAGTTGGTGGCATGTGAAACCCGCATGTGGAGCATTCGTTTGTGTGGGATGCTCTACCAGGTTCATTCCTAGATAATGCACTCAAAGGGCACTAAGCATAGAGTGTGAAAACTGAGTTTCCTTGAGAGCTGCTTGGAAGCCTGATGGTGTGTGAAGTTAATGAGCCAAATGGAGTTGTTCTCCCACAAGAACCACTCGGCTGATTCTTCTTCAATATGCCCTTCACCAACATGCAGTGTTTCCTTGATTGAATTAGCTCTCACACCAATATTTGCGTCTAGAGACTTTGCATTGAGGGCTATGTGAAAACGGCTGTGGCGCTGAAGTTGCCTGAGAATGTGGAGTTGGTGGCATGTGAAACCTGCATGTGGAGCATTCGTTTGTGTGGGATGCTCACCAAGCTTCATTTCAGTCCTAGGCACTCAAAGGGCACTAAGCATAGAGTGTGAAAACTGAGTTTCCTGGAGAGCTGCTTGGAAGCCTGATGGTGTGTGAAGTTAGTGAGCCAAATGGAGTTGTTCTCCCAGAAGAACCACTCTGCTGATCCTTCTTCTTCAATATGCCCTTCACCAACATGCAGTGTTTCCTTGATTGAATTAGCTCTCACACCAACATTTGCGTCTAGAGCCTTTGCATTGAGGGCTATCTGAAAACGGCTGTGGCGCTGAAGTTGCCTTTGAATTTGGAGTTGGTGGCATGTGAAACCCGCATGTGGAGCATTCGTTTGTGTGGGATGCTCACCAAGCTTCATTTTAGTCCTAGGCACTCAAAGGGCACTAAGCATAGAGTGTGAACACTGAGTTTCCTTGAGAGCTGCTTGGAAGCCTGATGGTGTGTGAAGTTAGTGATCCAAATGGAGTTGTTCTCCCACAAGAACCACTCGGCTGATCCTTCTTCAATATGCCCTTCACCAACATGCAGTGTTTCCTTGATTGAATTAGCTCTCACAGCAATATTTGCGTCTAGAGCCTTTGCATTGAGGGCTATCTGAAAACGGCTGTGGCGCTGAAGTTGCCTGTGAATGTGGAGTTGGTGGCATGTGAAACCCGCATGTGGAGCATTCGTTTGTGTGGGTTGCTCACCAAGCTTCATTTCAGTCCTAGGCACTCAAAGGGCACTAAGCATAGAGTGTGAAAACTGAGTTTCCTTGAGAGCTGCTTGGAAGCCTGATGGTGTATGAGGTTAGTGAGCCAAATGGAGTTGTTCTCCCACAAGAACCACTCGGCTGATTCTTCTTCAATATGCCCTTCACCAACATGCAGTGTTTCCTTGATTGAAATAGCTCTCACACCAATATTTGCATCTAGAGCCTTTGCATTGAGGGCTATCTGAAAACGGCTGTGGTGCTGAAGTTGCCTGAGAATGTGGAGTTGGTGGCATGTGAAACCCGCATGTGGAGCATTCGTTTGTGTGGGATGCTCTACCAGGTTCATTCCTAGATAATGCACTGAAAGGGCACTAAGCATAGAGTGTGAAAACTGAGTTTCCTTGAGAGCTGCTTGGAAGCCTGATGGTGTGTGAAGTTAGTGAGCCAAATGGAGTTGTTCTCCCACAAGGTCCACTCGGCTGATCCTTCTTCAATATGCCCTTCACCAACATGCAGTGTTTCCTTGATTGAATTAGCTCTCACAACAATATTTGCGTCTAGAGCCTTTGCATTGAGGGCTATCTGAAAACGGCTGTGGCGCTGAAGTTGCCTGTGAATGTGGAGTTGGTGGCATGTGAAACCCGCATGTGGAGCATTCGTTTGTGTGGGATGCTCTACCAGGTTCATTCCTAGATAATGCACTCAAAGGGCACTAAGCATAGAGTGTGAAAGCTGAGTTTCCTTGAGAGCTGCTTGGAAGCCTGATGGTGTGTGAAGTTAATGAGCCAAATGGAGTTGTTCTCCCACAAGAACCACTCGGCTGATTCTTCTTCAATATGCCCTTCACCAACATGCAGTGTTTCCTTGATTGAAATAGCTCTCACACCAATATTTGCATCTAGAGCCTTTGCATTGAGGGCTATCTGAAAACGGCTGTGGTGCTGAAGTTGCCTGAGAATGTGGAGTTGGTGGCATGTGAAACCCGCATGTGGAGCATTCGTTTGTGTGGGATGCTCTACCAGGTTCATTCCTAGATAATGCACTCAAAGCGCACTAAGCATAGAGTGTGAAAACTGAGTTTCCTTGAGAGCTGCTTGGAAGCCTGATGGTGTGTGAAGTTAGTGAGCCAAATGGAGTTGTTCTCCCACAAGAACCACTCGGCTGATTCTTCTTCAATATGCCCTTCACCAACATGCAGTGTTTCCTTGATTGAATTAGCTCTCACACCAATATTTGCGTCTAGAGCCTTGGCATTGAGGGCTATCTGAAAACGGCTGTGGCGCTGAAGTTGCCTGTGAATGTGGAGTTGGTGGCATGTGAAACCCGCATGTGGAGCATTCGTTTGTGTGGGATGCTCTACCAGGTTCATTCCTAGATAATGCACTCATAGGGCACTAAGCATAGAGTGTGAAAACTGAGTTTCCTTGAGAGCTGCTTGGAAGCCTGATGGTGTGTGAAGTTAGTGAGCCAAATGGAGTTGTTCTCCCACAAGAACCACTCGGCTGATTCTTCTTCAATATGCTCTTCACCAACATGCAGTGTTTCCTTGATTGCATTAGCTCTCACAGCAATATTTGCGTCTATAGCCTTTGCATTGAGGGCTATGTGAAAACGGCTGTGGCGCTGAAGTTGCCTGTGAATGTGGAGTTGGTGGCATGTGAAACCCGCATGTGGAGCATTCGTTTGTGTGGGATGCTCACCAAGCTTCATTTCAGTCCTAGGCACTCAAAGGGCACTAAGCATAGAGTGTGAAAACTGAGTTTCCTGGAGAGCTGCTTGGAAGCCTGATGGTGTGTGAAGTTAGTGAGCCAAATGGAGTTGTTCTCCCACAAGAACCACTCTGCTGATCCTTCTTCTTCAATATGCCCTTCACCAACATGCAGTGTTTCCTTGATTGAATTAGCTCTCACACCAATATTTGCGTCTAGAGCCTTTGCATTGAGGGCTATGTGAAAACGGCTGTGGCGCTGAAGTTGCCTGTGAATGTGGAGTTGGTGGCATGTGAAACCCGCATGTGGAGCATTCGTTTGTGTGGGTTGCTCACCAAGCATCATTTCAGTCCTAGGCACTCAAAGGGCACTAAGCATAGAGTGTGAAAACTGAGTTTCCTTGAGAGCTGCTTGGAAGCCTGATGGTGTGTGAGGTTAGTGAGCCAAATGGAGTTGTTCTCCCACAAGAACCACTCGGCTGATTCTTCTTCAATATGCCCTTCACCAACATGCAGTGTTTCCTTGATTGCATTAGCTCTCACACCAATATTTGCATCTAGAGCCTTTGCATTGAGGGCTATCTGAAAACGGCTGTGGTGCTGAAGTTGCCTGAGAATGTGGAGTTGGTGGCATGTGAAACCCGCATGTGGAGCATTCATTTGTGTGGGATGCTCTACCAGGTTCATTCCTAGATAATGCACTCAAAGGGCACTAAGCATAGAGTGTGAAAACTGAGTTTCCTTGAGAGCTGCTTGGAAGCCTGATGCTGTGTGAAGTTAGTGAGCCAAATGGAGTTGTTCTCCCACAAGAACCACTCGGCTGATTCTTCTTCAATATGCCCTTCACCGACATGCAGTGTTTCCTTGATTGAATTAGCTCTCACACCAGTATTTCAGTCTAGAGCCTTTGCATTGAGGGCTATGTGAAAACGGCTGTGGCGCTGAAGTTGCCTGTGAATGTGGAGTTGGTGGCATGTGAAACCCGCATGTGGAGCATTCGTTTGTGTGGGATGCTCTACCAGGTTCATTCCTAGATAATGCACTCAAATGGCACTAAGCATAGAGTGTGAAAACTGAGTTTCCTTGAGAGCTGCTTGGAAGCCTGATGGTGTGTGAAGTTAGTGAGCCAAATGGAGTTGTTCTCCCACAAGGACCACCCGGCTGATCCTTCTTCAATATGCCTTTCACCAACATGCAGTGTTTCCTTGATTGCATTAGCTCTCACACCAATATTTGTGTCTAGAGCCTTTGCATTGAGGGCTATCTGAAAACGGCTGTGGTGCTGAATTTGCCTGTGAATGTGGAGTTGGTGGCATGTGAAACCCGCATGTGGAGCATTCGTTTGTGTGGGATGCTCTAACAGGTTCATTCCTAGATAATGCACTCAAAGGGCACTAAGCATAGAGTGTGAAAACTGAGTTTCCTGGAGAGCTGCTTGGAAGCCTGATGGTGTGTGAAGTTAATGAGCCAAATGGAGTTGTTCTCCCACAAGAACCACTCGGCTGATTCTTCTTCAATATGCCCTTCACCAACATGCAGTGTTTCCTTGATTGAAATAGCTCTCACACCAATATTTGCATCTAGAGCCTTTGCATTGAGGGCTATCTGAAAACGGCTGTGGTGCTGAAGTTGCCTGAGAATGTGGAGTTGGTGGCATGTGAAACCCGCATGTGGAGCATTCGTTTGTGTGGGATGCTCTACCAGGTTCATTCCTAGATAATGCACTCAAAGCGCACTAAGCATAGAGTGTGAAAACTGAGTTTCCTTGAGAGCTGCTTGGAAGCATGATGCTGTGTGAAGTTAGTGAGCCAAATGGAGTTGTTCTCCCACAAGAACCACTCGGCTGATTCTTCTTCAATATGCCCTTCACCAACATGCAGTGTTTCCTTGATAGAATTAGCTCTCACACCAGTATTTGAGTCTAGAGCCTTTGCATTGAGGGCTATGTGAAAACGGCTGTGGCGCTGAAGTTGCCTGTGAATGTGGAGTTGGTGGCATGTGAAACCCGCATGTGGAGCATTCGTTTGTGTGGGATGCTCTACCAGGTTCATTCCTAGATAATGCACTCAAAGGGCACTAAGCATAGAGTGTGAAAACTGAGTTTCCTTGAGAGCTGCTTGGAAGCCTGATGGTGTGTGAAGTTAGTGAGCCAAATGGAGTTGTTCTCCCACAAGAACCACTCGGCTGATTCTTCTTCAATATGCCCTTCACCAACATGCAGTGTTTCCTTGATTGCATTAGCTCTCACACCAATATTTGCGTCTAGAGCCTTTGCATTGAGGGCTATGTGAAAACGGCTGTGGCGCTGAAGTTGCCTGTGAATGTGGAGTTGGTGGCATGTGAAACCCGCATGTGGAGCATTCGTTTGTGTGGGATGCTCTACCAGGTTCATTCCTAGATAATGCACTCAAAGGGCACTAAGCATAGAGTGTGAAAACTGAGTTTCCTTGAGAGCTGCTTGGAAGCCTGATGGTGTGTGAAGTTAATGAGCCAAATGGAGTTGTTCTCCCACAAGAACCACTCGGCTGATTCTTCTTCAATATGCCCTTCACCAACATGCAGTGTTTCCTTGATTGAATTAGCTCTCACAGCAATATTTGCATCTAGAGCCTTTGCATTGAGGGCTATGTGAAAACGGCTGTGGCGCTGAAGTTGCCTGAGAATGTGGAGTTGGTGGCATGTGAAACCCGCATGTGGAGCATTCGTTTGTGTGGGATGCTCACCAAGCTTCATTTCAGTCCTAGGCACTCAAAGGGCACTAAGCATAGAATGTGAAAACTGAGTTTCCTGGAGAGCTGCTTGGAAGCCTGATGGTGTGTGAAGTTAGTGAGCCAAATGGAGTTGTTCTCCCAGAAGAACCACTCTGCTGATCCTTTTTCTTCATTATGCCCTTCAGCAACATGCAGTGTTTCCTTGATTGAATTAGCTCTCACACCAATATTTGAGTCTAGAGCCTTTGCATTGAGGGCTATGTGAAAACGGCTGTGGCGCTGAAGTTGCCTGTGAATGTGGAGTTGGTGGCATGTGAAACCCGCATGTGGAGCATTCGTTTGTGTGGGTTGCTCACCAAGCATCATTTCAGTCCTAGGCACTCAAAGGGCACTAAGCATAGAGTGTGAAAACTGAGTTTCCTTGAGAGCTGCTTGGAAGCCTGATGGTGTGTGAGGTTAGTGAGCCAAATGGAGTTGTTCTCCCACAAGAACCACTCGGCTGATTCTTCTTCAATATGCCCTTCACCAACATGCAGTGTTTCCTTGATTGAAATAGCTCTCACACCAATATTTGCGTCTAGAGCCTTTGCATTGAGGGCTATGTGAAAACGGCTGTGGCGCTGAAGTTGCCTGTGAATGTGGAGTTGGTGGCATGTGAAACCCGCATGTGGAGCATTCGTTTGTGTGGGATGCTCTACCAGGTTCATTCCTAGATAATGCACTCAAAGGGCACTAAGCATAGAGTGTGAAAACTGAGTTTCCTTGAGAGCTGCTTGGAAGCCTGATGGTGTGTGAAGTTAATGAGCCAAATGGAGTTGTTCTCCCACAAGAACCACTCGGCTGATTCTTCTTCAATATGCCCTTCACCAACATGCAGTGTTTCCTTGATTGAATTAGCTCTCACAGCAATATTTGCATCTAGAGCCTTTGCATTGAGGGCTATGTGAAAACGGCTGTGGCGCTGAAGTTGCCTGAGAATGTGGAGTTGGTGGCATGTGAAACCCGCATGTGGAGCATTCGTTTGTGTGGGATGCTCACCAAGCTTCATTTCAGTCCTAGGCACTCAAAGGGCACTAAGCATAGAGTGTGAAAACTGAGTTTCCTGGAGAGCTGCTTGGAAGCCTGATGGTGTGTGAAGTTAGTGAGCCAAATGGAGTTGTTCTCCCAGAGAACCACTCTGCTGATCCTTTTTCTTCATTATGCCCTTCAGCAACATGCAGTGTTTCCTTGATTGAATTAGCTCTCACACCAATATTTGAGTCTAGAGCCTTTGCATTGAGGGCTATGTGAAAACGGCTGTGGCGCTGAAGTTGCCTGTGAATGTGGAGTTGGTGGCATGTGAAACCCGCATGTGGAGCATTCATTTGTGTGGGATGCTCTACCAGGTTCATTTCAGTCCTAGGCACTCAAAGGGCACTAAGCATAGAGTGTGAAAACTGAGTTTCCTTGAGAGCTGCTTGGAAGCCTGATGGTGTGTGAAGTTAGCGAGCCAAATGGAGTTGTTCTCCCACAAGAACCACTCGGCTGATTCTTCTTCAATATGCCCTTCACCAACATGCAGTGTTTCCTTGATTGAATTAGCTCTCACACCAATATTTGCGTCTAGAGCCTTTGCATTGAGGGCTATGTGAAAACGGCTGTGGCGCTGAAGTTGCCTGAGAATGTGGAGTTGGTGGCATGTGAAACCCGCATGTGGAGCATTCGTTTGTGTGGGATGCTCTACCAGGTTCATTCCTAGATAATGCACTGAAAGGGCACTAAGCATAGAGTGCTGAAAACTGAGTTTCCTTGAGAGCTGCTTGAAGCCTGATGCTGTGTGAAGTTAGTGAGCCAAATGGAGTTGTTCTCCCACAAGAACCACTCGGCTGATTCTTCTTCAATATGCCCTTCACTAACATGCAGTGTTTCCTTGATTGAATTAGCTCTCACACCAACATTTGCGTCTAGAGCCTTTGCATTGAGGGCTATCTGAAAACGGCTGTGGCGCTGAAGTTGCCTGTGAATGTGGAGTTGGTGGCATGTGAAACCCGCATGTGGAGCATTCGATTGTGTGGGATGCTCACCAAGCTTCATTTTAGTCCTAGGCACTCAAAGGGCACTAAGCATAGAATGTGAACACTGAGTTTCCTTGAGAGCTGCTTGGAAGCCTGATGGTGTGTGAAGTTAATGAGCCAAATGGAGTTGTTCTCCCACAAGAACCACTCGGCTGATTCTTCTTCAATATGCCCTTCACCAACATGCAGTGTTTCCTTGATTGAATTAGCTCTCACACCAATATTTGCGTCTAGAGACTTTGCATTGAGGGCTATGTGAAAACGGCTGTGGCGCTGAAGTTGCCTGAGAATGTGGAGTTGGTGGCATGTGAAACCTGCATGTGGAGCATTCGTTTGTGTGGGATGCTCACCAAGCTTCATTTCAGTCCTAGGCACTCAAAGGGCACTAAGCATAGAGTGTGAAAACTGAGTTTCCTTGAGAGCTGCTTGGAAGCCTGATGGTGTGTGAAGTTAGTGAGCCAAATGGAGTTGTTCTCCCAGAAGAACCACTCTGCTGATCCTTCTTCTTCAATATGCCCTTCACCAACATGCAGTGTTTCCTTGATTGAATTAGCTCTCACAGCAACATTTGCGTCTAGAGCCTTTGCATTGAGGGCTATGTGAAAACGGCTGTGGCGCTGAAGTTGCCTGTGAATTTGGAGTTGGTGGCATGTGAAACCCGCATGTGGAGCATTCGTTTGTGTGGGATGCTCACCAAGCTTCATTTTAGTCCTAGGCACTCAAAGGGCACTAAGCATAGAGTGTGAACACTGAGTTTCCTTGAGAGCTGCTTGGAAGCCTGATGGTGTGTGAAGTTAGTGAGCCAAATGCAGTTGTTCTCCCACAAGAACCACTCGGCTGATCCTTCTTCAATATGCCCTTCACCAACATGCAGTGTTTCCTTGATTGAATTAGCTCTCACAGCAATATTTGCGTCTAGAGCCTTTGCATTGAGGGCTATCTGAAAACGGCTGTGGCTGTGAAGTTGCCTGTGAATGTGGAGTTGGTGGCATGTGAAACCCGCATGTGGAGCATTTGTTTGTGTGGGATGCTCACCAAGCTTCATTTTAGTCCTAGGCACTCAAAGGGCACTAAGCATAGAGTGTGAACACTGAGTTTCCTTGAGAGCTGCTTGGAAGCCTGATGGTGTGTGAAGTTAGTGAGCCAAATGGAGTTGTTCTCCCACAAGAATCACTCGGCTGATCCTTCTTCTTCAATATGCCCTTCACCAACATGCATTGTTTCCTTGATTGAATTAGCTCTCACACCATTATTTGCGTCTAGAGCCTTTGCATTGAGGGCTATCTGAAAACGGCTGTGGCGCTGAAGTTGCCTGTGAATGTGGAGTTGGTGGCATGTGAAACCCGCATGTGGAGCATTCGTTTGTGTGGGATGCTCTACCAGGTTCATTCCTAGATAATGCACTCAAAGGGCACTAAGCATAGAGTGTGAAAACTGAGTTTCCTTGAGAGCTGCTTGGAAGCCTGATGGTGTGTGAAGTTAATGAGCCAAATGGAGTTGTTCTCCCACAAGAACCACTCGGCTGATTCTTCTTCAATATGCCCTTCACCAACATGCAGTGTTTCCTTGATTGAATTAGCTCTCACAGCAATATTTGCATCTAGAGCCTTTGCATTGAGGGCTATGTGAAAACGGCTGTGGCGCTGAAGTTGCCTGAGAATGTGGAGTTGGTGGCATGTGAAACCCGCATGTGGAGCATTCGTTTGTGTGGGATGCTCACCAAGCTTCATTTCAGTCCTAGGCACTCAAAGGGCACTAAGCATAGAGTGTGAAAACTGAGTTTCCTGGAGAGCTGCTTGGAAGCCTGATGGTGTGTGAAGTTAGTGAGCCAAATGGAGTTGTTCTCCCAGAAGAACCACTCTGCTGATCCTTTTTCTTCATTATGCCCTTCAGCAACATGCAGTGTTTCCTTGATTGAATTAGCTCTCACACCAATATTTGAGTCTAGAGCCTTTGCATTGAGGGCTATGTGAAAACGGCTGTGGCGCTGAAGTTGCCTGTGAATGTGGAGTTGGTGGCATGTGAAACCCGCATGTGGAGCATTCATTTGTGTGGGATGCTCTACCAGGTTCATTTCAGTCCTAGGCACTCAAAGGGCACTAAGCATAGAGTGTGAAAACTGAGTTTCCTTGAGAGCTCCTTGGAAGCCTGATGGTGTGTGAAGTTAGCGAGCCAAATGGAGTTGTTCTCCCACAAGAACCACTCGGCTGATTCTTCTTCAATATGCCCTTCACCAACATGCAGTGTTTCCTTGATTGAATTAGCTCTCACACCAATATTTGCGTCTAGAGCCTTTGCATTGAGGGCTATGTGAAAACGGCTGTGGCGCTGAAGTTGCCTGAGAATGTGGAGTTGGTGGCATGTGAAACCCGCATGTGGAGCATTCGTTTGTGTGGGATGCTCTACCAGGTTCATTCCTAGATAATGCACTGAAAGGGCACTAAGCATAGAGTGTGAAAACTGAGTTTCCTTGAGAGCTGCTTGAAGCCTGATGCTGTGTGAAGTTAGTGAGCCAAATGGAGTTGTTCTCCCACAAGAACCACTCGGCTGATTCTTCTTCAATATGCCCTTCACTAACATGCAGTGTTTCCTTGATTGAATTACCTCTCACACCAGTATTTGAGTCTAGAGCCTTTGCATTGAGGGCTATCTGAAAACGGCTGTGGCGCTGAAGTTGCCTGTGAATGTGGAGTTGGTGGCATGTGAAACCCGCATGTGGAGCATTCGTTTGTGTGGGATGCTCTAACAGGTTCATTCCTAGATAATGCACTCAAAGGGCACTAAGCATAGAGTGTGAAAACTGAGTTTCCTTGAGAGCTGCTTGGAAGCCTGATGGTGTGTGAAGTTAGTGATCCAAATGGAGTTGTTCTCCCACAAGAACCACTCTGCTGATCCTTCTTCTTCAATATGCCCTTCACCAACATGCAGTGTTTCCTTGATTGAATTAGCTCTCACACCAACATTTGCGTCTAGAGCCTTTGCATTGAGGGCTATGTGAAAACGGCTGTGGCGCTGAAGTTGCCTGTGAATGTGGAGTTGGTGGCATGTGAAACCCGCATGTGGAGCATTCGATTGTGTGGGATGCTCACCAAGCTTCATTTTAGTCCTAGGCACTCAAAGGGCACTAAGCATAGAATGTGAACACTGAGTTTCCTTGAGAGCTGCTTGGAAGCCTGATGGTGTGTGAAGTTAATGAGCCAAATGGAGTTGTTCTCCCACAAGAACCACTCGGCTGATTCTTCTTCAATATGCCCTTCACCAACATGCAGTGTTTCCTTGATTGAATTAGCTCTCACACCAATATTTGCGTCTAGAGACTTTGCATTGAGGGCTATGTGAAAACGGCTGTGGCGCTGAAGTTGCCTGAGAATGTGGAGTTGGTGGCATGTGAAACCTGCATGTGGAGCATTCGTTTGTGTGGGATGCTCACCAAGCTTCATTTCAGTCCTAGGCACTCAAAGGGCACTAAGCATAGAGTGTGAAAACTGAGTTTCCTGGAGAGCTGCTTGGAAGCCTGATGGTGTGTGAAGTTAGTGAGCCAAATGGAGTTGTTCTCCCAGAAGAACCACTCTGCTGATCCTTCTTCTTCAATATGCCCTTCACCAACATGCAGTGTTTCCTTGATTGAATTAGCTCTCACAGCAACATTTGCGTCTAGAGCCTTTGCATTGAGGGCTATCTGAAAACGGCTGTGGCGCTGAAGTTGCCTGTGAATTTGGAGTTGGTGGCATGTGAAACCCGCATGTGGAGCATTCGTTTGTGTGGGATGCTCACCAAGCTTCATTTTAGTCCTAGGCACTCAAAGGGCACTAAGCATAGAGTGTGAACACTGAGTTTCCTTGAGAGCTGCTTGGAAGCCTGATGGTGTGTGAAGTTAGTGAGCCAAATGCAGTTGTTCTCCCACAAGAACCACTCGGCTGATGCTTCTTCAATATGCCCTTCACCAACATGCAGTGTTTCCTTGATTGAATTAGCTCTCACAGCAATATTTGCGTCTAGAGCCTTTGCATTGAGGGCTATCTGAAAACGGCTGTGGCTGTGAAGTTGCCTGTGAATGTGGAGTTGGTGGCATGTGAAACCCGCATGTGGAGCATTCGTTTGTGTGGGATGCTCACCAAGCTTCATTTTAGTCCTAGGCACTCAAAGGGCACTAAGCATAGAGTGTGAACACTGAGTTTCCTTGAGAGCTGCTTGGAAGCCTGATGGTGTGTGAAGTTAGTGAGCCAAATGGAGTTGTTCTCCCACAAGAATCACTCGGCTGATCCTTCTTCTTCAATATGCCCTTCACCAACATGCATTGTTTCCTTGATTGAATTAGCTCTCACACCATTATTTGCGTCTAGAGCCTTTGCATTGAGGGCTATCTGAAAACGGCTGTGGCGCTGAAGTTGCCTGTGAATGTGGAGTTGGTGGCATGTGAAACCCGCATGTGGAGCATTCGTTTGTGTGGGATGCTCTACCAGGTTCATTCCTAGATAATGCACTCAAAGGGCACTAAGCATAGAGTGTGAAAACTGAGTTTCCTTGAGAGCTGCTTGGAAGCCTGATGGTGTGTGAAGTTAGTGAGCCAAATGGAGTTGTTCTCCCACAAGAACCACTCGGCTGATCCTTCTTCAATATGCCCTTCACCAACATGCAGTGTTTCCTTGATTGAATTAGCTCTCACACCAATATTTGCGTCTAGAGCCTTTGCATTGAGGGCTATCTGAAAACGGCTGTGGCGCTGAAGTTGCCTGTGAATGTGGAGTTGGTGGCATGTGAAACCCGCATGTGGAGCATTCGTTTGTGTGGGATGCTCTAACAGGTTCATTCCTAGATAATGCACTCAAAGGGCACTAAGCATAGAGTGTGAAAACTGAGTTTCCTTGAGAGCTGCTTGGAAGCCTGATGGTGTGTGAAGTTAATGAGCCAAATGGAGTTGTTCTCCCACAAGAACCACTCGGCTGATTCTTCTTCAATATGCCCTTCACCAACATGCAGTGTTTCCTTGATAGAATTAGCTCTCACAGCAATATTTGCATCTAGAGCCTTTGCATTGAGGGCTATCTGAAAACGGCTGTGGTGCTGAAGTTGCCTGTGAATGTGGAGTTGGTGGCATGTGAAACCCGCATGTGGAGCATTCGTTTGTGTGGGATGCTCACCAAGCTTCATTTCAGTCCTAGGCACTCAAAGGGCACTAAGCATAGAGTGTGAAAACTGAGTTTCCTTGAGAGCTGCTTGGAAGCCTGATGGTGTGTGAAGTTAGTGAGCCAAATGGAGTTGTTCTCCCACAAGAACCACTCTGCTGATCCTTCTTCTTCAATATGCCCCTCACCAACATGCAGTGTTTCCTTGATTGAATTATCTCTCACACCAACATTTGCGTCTAGAGCCTTTGCATTGAGGCCTATCTGAAAACGGCTGTGGCGCTGAAGTTGCCTGTGAATGTGGAGTTGGTGGCATGTGAAACCCGCATGTGGAGCATTCGTTTGTGTGGGATGCTCACCAAGCTTCATTTTAGTCCTAGGCACTCAAAGGGCACTAAGCATAGAGTGTGAACACTGAGTTTCCTTGAGAGCTGCTTGGAAGCCTGATGGTGTGTGAAGTTAGTGAGCCAAATGGAGTTGTTCTCCCACAAGAACCACTCGGCTGATTCTTCTTCAATAGGCCCTTCACCAACATGCAGTGTTTCCTTGATTGAATTAGCTCTCACACCAGTATTTGAGTCTAGAGCCTTTGCATTGAGAGCTATGTGAAAACGGCTGTGGCGCTGAAGTTGCCTGTGAATGTGGAGTTGGTGGCATGTGAAACCCGCATGTGGAGCATTCATTTGTGTGGGATGCTCAACCAGGTTCATTCCTAGATAATGCACTCAAAGGGCACTAAGCATAGAGTGTGAAAACTGAGTTTCCTTGAGAGCTGCTTGGAAGCCTGATTTTGTGTGAAGTTAGTGAGCCAAATGGAGTTGTTCTCCCACAAGAACCACTCGGCTGATTCTTCTTCAATATGCCCTTCACCAACATGCAGTGTTTCCTTGATTGCATTAGCTCTCACACCAATATTTGCGTCTAGAGCCTTTGCATTGAGGGCTATCTGAAAACGGCTGTGGCGCTGAAGTTGCCTGTGAATGTGGAGTTGGTGGCATGTGAAACCCGCATGTGGAGCATTCGTTTGTGTGGGATGCTCTACCAGGTTCATTCCTAGATAATGCACTCAAAGGGCACTAAGCATAGAGTGTGAAAACTGAGTTTCCTTGAGAGCTGCTTGAAGCCTGATGCTGTGTGAAGTTAGTGAGCGAAATGGAGTTGTTCTCCCACAAGAACCACTCGGCTGATTCTTCTTCAATATGCCCTTCACCAACATGCAGTGTTTCCTTGATTGAATTACCTCTCACACCAGTATTTGAGTCTAGAGCCTTTGCATTGAGGGCTATCTGAAAACGGCTGTGGCGCTGAAGTTGCCTGTGAATGTGGAGTTGGTGGCATGTGAAACCCGCATGTGGAGCATTCGATTGTGTGGGATGCTCACCAAGCTTCATTTTAGTCCTAGGCACTCAAAGGGCACTAAGCATAGAGTGTGAAAACTGAGTTTCCTTGAGAGCTGCTTGGAAGCCTGATGGTGTGTGAAGTTAGTGAGCCAAATGGAGTTGTTCTCCCACAAGAACCACTCGGCTGATTCTTCTTCAATATGCCCTTCACCAACATGCAGTGTTTCCTTGATTGCATTAGCTCTCACACCAATATTTGCGTCTAGAGCCTTTGCATTGAGGGCTATGTGAAAACGGCTGTGGCGCTGAAGTTGCCTGTGAATGTGGAGTTGGTGGCATGTGAAACCCGCATGTGGAGCATTCGTTTGTGTGGGATGCTCTACCAGGTTCATTCCTAGATAATGCACTCAAAGGGCACTAAGCATAGAGTGTGAAAACTGAGTTTCCTTGAGAGCTGCTTGGAAGCCTGATGGTGTGTGAAGTTAATGAGCCAAATGGAGTTGTTCTCCCACAAGAACCACTCTGATGATTCTTCTTCAATATGCCCTTCACCAACATGCAGTGTTTCCTTGATTGAATTAGCTCTCACACCAATATTTGCATCTAGAGCCTTTGCATTGAGGGCTATGTGAAAACGGCTGTGGCGCTGAAGTTGCCTGAGAATGTGGAGTTGGTGGCATGTGAAACCTGCATGTGGAGCATTCGTTTGTGTGGGATGCTCACCAAGCTTCATTTCAGTCCTAGGCACTCAAAGGGCACTAAGCATAGAGTGTGAAAACTGAGTTTCCTTGAGAGCTGCTTGGAAGCCTGATGGTGTGTGAAGTTAGTGAGCCAAATGGAGTTGTTCTCCCACAAGAACCACTCTGCTGATCCTTCTTCTTCCATATGCCCTTCACCAACATGCAGTGTTTCCTTGATTGAATTAGCTCTCACACCAACATTTGCGTCTAGAGCCTTTGCATTGAGGGCTATCTGAAAACGGCTGTGGCGCTGAAGTTGTCTGTGAATGTGGAGTTGGTGGCATGTGAAACCCGCATGTGGAGCATTCGTTTGTGTGGGATGCTCACCAAGCGTCATTTTAGTCCTAGGCACTCAAAGGGCACTAAGCATAGAGTGTGAACACTGAGTTTCCTTGAGAGCTGCTTGGAAGCTTGATGGTGTGTGAAGTTAGTGATCCAAATGGAGTTGTTCTCCCACAAGAACCACTCGGCTGATCCTTCTTCTTCAATATGCCCTTCACCAACATGCAGTGTTTCCTTGATTGAATTAGCTCTCACACAAATATTTGCGTCTAGAGCCTTTGCATTGAGGGCTATCTGAAAACGGCTGTGGCTGTGAAGTTGCCTGTGAATGTGGAGTTGGTGGCATGTGAAACCCGCATGTGGAGCATTCGTTTGTGTGGGATGCTCACCAAGCTTCATTTCAGTCGTAGGCACTCAAAGGGCACTAAGCATAGAGTGTGAAAACTGAGTTTCCTTGAGAGCTGCTTGGAAGCCTGATGGTGTGTGAAGTTAGTGAGCCAAATGGAGTTGTTCTCCCACAAGAACCACTCGGCTGATTCTTCTTCAATATGCCCTTCACCAACATGCAGTGTTTCCTTGATTGAATTAGCTCTCACACCAATATTTGCGTCTAGAGCCTTTGCATTGAGGGCTATGTGAAAACGGCTGTGGCGCTGAAGTTGCCTGTGAATGTGGAGTTGGTGGCATGTGAAACCCGCATGTGGAGCATTCATTTGTGTGGGATGCTCTACCAGGTTTATTTCAGTCCTAGGCACTCAAAGGGCACTAAGCATAGAGTGTGAAAACTGAGTTTCCTTGAGAGCTGCTTGGAAGCCTGATGGTGTGTGAAGTTAGCGAGCCAAATGGAGTTGTTCTCCCACAAGAACCACTCGGCTGATTCTTCTTCAATATGCCCTTCACCAACATGCAGTGTTTCCTTGATTGAATTAGCTCTCACAGCAATATTTGCGTCTAGAGCCTTTGCATTGAGGGCTATCTGAAAACGGCTGTGGCGCTGAAGTTGCCTGAGAATGTGGAGTTGGTGGCATGTGAAACCCGCATGTGGAGCATTCGTTTGTGTGGGATGCTCTACCAGGTTCATTCCTAGATAATGCACTCAAAGGGCACTAAGCATAGAGTGTGAAAACTGAGTTTCTTTGAGAGCTGCTTGAAGCCTGATGCTGTGTGAAGTTAGTGAGCCAAATGGAGTTGTTCTCCCACAAGAACCACTCGGCTGATTCTTCTTCAATATGCCCTTCACCAACATGCAGTGTTTCCTTGATTGCATTAGCTCTCACACCAATATTTGCATCTAGAGCCTTTGCATTGAGGGCTATCTGAAAATGGCTGTGGCGCTGAAGTTGCCTGTGAATGTGGAGTTGGTGGCATGTGAAACCCGCATGTGGAGCATTCGTTTGTGTGGGATGCTCTAACAGGTTCATTCCTAGATAATGCACTCAAAGGGCACTAAGCATAGAGTGTGAAAACTGAGTTTCCTTGAGAGCTGCTTGGAAGCCTGATGGTGTGTGAAGTTAATGAGCCAAATGGAGTTGTTCTCCCACGAGAACCACTTGGCTGATTCTTCTTCAATATGCCCTTCACCAACATGCAGTGTTTCCTTGATTGCATTAGCTCTCACACCAATATTTGCATCTAGAGCCTTTGCATTGAGGGCTTTCTGAAAACGGCTGTGGCGCTGAAGTTGCCTGTGAATGTGGAGTTGGTGGCATGTGAAACCCGCATGTGGAGCATTCGTTTGTGTGGGATGCTCACCAAGCTTCATTTCAGTCCTAGGCACTCAAAGGGCACTAAGCATAGAGTGTGAAAACTGAGTTTCCTTGAGAGCTGCTTGGAAGCCTGATGGTGTGTGAAGTTAGTGAGCCAAATGGAGTTGTTCTCCCACAAGAACCACTCTGCTGATCCTTCTTCTTCAATATGCCCTTCACCAACATGCAGTGTTTCCTTGATTGAATTAGCTCTCACACCAACATTTGCGTCTAGAGCCTTTGCATTGAGGGCTATCTGAAAACGGCTGTGGCGCTGAAGTTGCCTGTGAATGTGGAGTTGGTGGCATGTGAAACCCGCATGTGGAGCATTCGTTTGTGTGGGATGCTCACCAAGCTTCATTTCAGTCCTAGGCACTCAAAGGGCACTAAGCATAGAGTGTGAAAACTGAGTTTCCTTGAGAGCTGCTTGGAAGCCTGATGGTGTGTGAAGTTAGTGAGCCAAATGGAATTGTTCTCCCACAAGAACCACTCGGCTGATTCTTCTTCAATATGCCCTTCACCAACATGCAGTGTTTCCTTGATTGAATTAGCTCTCACACCAATATTTGCGTCTAGAGCCTTTGCATTGAGGGCTATGTGAAAATGGCTGTGGCGCTGAAGTTGCCTGAGAATGTGGAGTTGGTGGCATGTGAAACCTGCATGTGGAGCATTCGTTTGTGTGGGATGCTCACCAAGCTTCATTTCAGTCCTAGGCACTCAAAGGGCACTAAGCATAGAGTGTGAAAACTGAGTTTCCTGGAGAGCTGCTTGGAAGCCTGATGGTGTGTGAAGTTAGTGAGCCAAATGGAGTTGTTCTCCCAGAAGAACCACTCTGCTGATCCTTCTTGTTCAATATGCCCTTCACCAACATGCAGTGTTTCCTTGATTGAATTAGCTCTCACACCAACATTTGCGTCTAGAGCCTTTGCATTGAGGGCTATCTGAAAACGGCTGTGGCGCTGAAGTTGCCTGTGAATGTGGAGTTGGTGGCATGTGAAACCCGCATGTGGAGCATTCGTTTGTGTGGGATGCTCACCAAGCTTCATTTTAGTCCTAGGCACTCAAAGGGCACTAAGCATAGAGTGTGAACACTGAGTTTCCTTGAGAGCTGCTTGGAAGCCTGATGGTGTGTGAAGTTAGTGAGCCAAATGGAGTTGTTCTCCCACAAGAACCACTCGGCTGATCCTTCTTCTTCAATATGCCCTTCACCAACATGCAGTGTTTCCTTGATTGAATTAGCTCTCACAGCAATATTTGCGTCTAGAGCCTTTGCATTGAGGGCTATGTGAAAACGGCTGTGGCTGTGAAGTTGCCTGTGAATGTGGAGTTGGTGGCATGTGAAACCCGCATGTGGAGCATTCGTTTGTGTGGGATGCTCACCAAGTTTCATTTTAGTCCTAGGCACTCAAAGGGCACTAAGCATAGAGTGTGAACACTGAGTTTCCTTGAGAGCTGCTTGGAAGCCTGATGGTGTGTGAAGTTAGTGAGCCAAATGGAGTTGTTCTCCCACAAGAATCACTCGGCTGATCCTTCTTCTTCAATATGCCCTTCACCAACATGCAGTGTTTCCTTGATTGAATTAGCTCTCACACCATTATTTGCGTCTAGAGCCTTTGCATTGAGGGCTATCTGAAAACGGCTGTGGCGCTGAAGTTGCCTGTGAATGTGGAGTTGGTGGCATGTGAAACCCGCATGTGGAGCATTCGTTTGTGTGGGATGCTCTACCAGGTTCATTCCTAGATAATGCACTCAAAGCGCACTAAGCATAGAGTGTGAAAACTGAGTTTCCTTGAGAGCTGCTTGGAAGCCTGATGGTGTGTGAAGTTAGTGAGCCAAATGGAGTTGTTCTCCCACAAGAACCACTCGGCTGATCCTTCTTCAATATGCCCTTCACCAACATGCAGTGTTTCCTTGATTGAATTAGCTCTCACACCAATATTTGCGTCTAGAGCCTTTGCATTGAGGGCTATCTGAAAACGGCTGTGGCGCTGAAGTTGCCTGTGAATATGGAGTTGGTGGCATGTGAAACCCGCATGTGGAGCATTCGTTTGTGTGGGATGCTCTACCAGGTTCATTCCTAGATAATGCACTGAAAGGGCACTAAGCATAGAGTGTCAAAACTGAGTTTCCTTGAGAGCTGCTTGGAAGCCTGATGGTTTGTGAAGTTAGTGAGCCAAATGGAGTTGTTCTCCCACAAGAACCACTCGGATGATTCTTCTTCAATATGCCCTTCACCAACATGCATTGTTTCCTTGATTGAATTAGCTCTCACACCAGTATTTGCGTCTAGAGCCTTTGCATTGAGGGCTATCTGAAAACGGCTGTGGCGCTGAAGTTGCCTGTGAATGTGGAGTTGGTGGCATGTGAAACCCGCATGTGGAGCATTCGTTTGTGTGGGATGCTCTAACAGGTTCATTCCTAGATGATGCACTCAAAGGGCACTAAGCATAGAGTGTGAAAACTGAGTTTCCTTGAGAGCTGCTTGGAAGCCTGATGGTGTGTGAAGTTAATGAGCCAAATGGAGTTGTTCTCCCACAAGAACCACTTGGCTGATTCTTCTTCAATATGCCCTTCACCAACATGCAGTGTTTCCTTGATTGAATTAGCTCTCACACCAATATTTGCATCTAGAGCCTTTGCATTGAGGGCTATCTGAAAACGGCTGTGGTGCTGAAGTTGCCTGTGAATGTGGAGTTGGTGGCATGTGAAACCCGCATGTGGAGCATTCGTTTGTGTGGGATGCTCACCAAGCTTCATTTCAGTCCTAGGCACTCAAAGGGCACTAAGCATAGAGTGTGAAAACTGAGTTTCCTTGAGAGCTGCTTGGAAGCCTGATGGTGTGTGAAGTTAGTGAGCCAAATGGAGTTGTTCTCCCACAAGAACCACTCTGCTGATCCTTCTTCTTCAATATGCCCTTCACCAACATGCAGTGTTTCCTTGATTGAATTATCTCTCACACCAACATTTGATTCTAGAGCCTTTGCATTGAGGGCTATCTGAAAACGGCTGTGGCGCTGAAGTTGCCTGTGAATGTGGAGTTGGTGGCATGTGAAACCCGCATGTGGAGCATTCGTTTGTGTGGGATGCTCACCAAGCTTCATTTTAGTCCTAGGCACTCAAAGGGCACTAAGCATAGAGTGTGAACACTGAGTTTCCTTGAGAGCTGCTTGGAAGCCTGATGGTGTGTGAAGTTAGTGAGCCAAATGGAGTTGTTCTCCCACAAGAACCACTCGGCGGATTCTTCTTCAATATGCCCTTCACCAACATGCAGTGTTTCCTTGATTGAATTAGCTCTCACACCAGTATTTGAGTCTAGAGCCTTTGCATTGAGAGCTATGTGAAAACGGCTGTGGCGCTGAAGTTGCCTGTGAAAGTGGAGTTGGTGGCATGTGAAACCCGCATGTGGAGCATTCGTTTGTGCGGGATGCTCTACCAGGTTCATTCCTAGATAATGCACTCAAAGGGCACTAAGCATAGAGTGTGAAAACTGAGTTTCCTTGAGAGCTGCTTGAAGCCTGATGCTGTGTGAAGTTAATGAGCGAAATGGAGTTGTTCTCCCACAAGAACCACTCGGCTGATTCTTCTTCAATATGCCCTTCACCAACATGCAGTGTTTCCTTGATTGAATTACCTCTCACACCAGTATCTGAGTCTAGAGCCTTTGCATTGAGGGCTATCTGAAAACGGCTGTGGCGCTGAAGTTGCCTGTGAATGTGGAGTTGGTGGCATGTGAAACCCGCATGTGGAGCATTCGTTTGTGTGGGATGCTCTAACAGGTTCATTCCTAGATAATGCACTCAAAGGGCACTAAGCATAGAGTGTGAAAACTGAGTTTCCTTGAGAGCTGCTTGGAAGCCTGATGGTGTGTGAAGTTAGTGAGCCAAATGGAGTTGTTCTCCCACAAGAACCACTCTGCTGATCCTTCTTCTTCAATTTGCCCTTCACCAACATGCAGTGTTTCCTTGATTGAATTAGCTCTCACACCAATATTTGCGTCTAGAGCCTTTGCATTGAGGGCTATCTAAAAACGGCTGTGGCGCTGAAGTTGCCTGTGAATGTGGAGTTGGTGGCATGTGAAACCCGCATGTGGAGCATTCGATTGTGTGGGATGCTCACCAAGCTTCATTTTAGTCCTAGGCACTCAAAGGGCACTAAGCATAGAGTGTGAAAACTGAGTTTCCTTGAGAGCTGCTTGGAAGCCTGATGGTGTGTGAAGTTAGTGAGCCAAATGGAGTTGTTCTCCCACAAGAATGACTCGGCTGATCCTTCTTCTTCAATATGCCCTTCACCAACATGCATTGTTTCCTTGATTGAATTAGCTCTCACACCAGTATTTGCGTCTAGAGCCTTTGCATTGAGGGCTATCTGAAAACGGCTGTGGCGCTGAAGTTGCCTGTGAATGTGGAGTTGGTGGCATGTGAAACCCGCATGTGGAGCATTCGTTTGTGTGGGATGCTCTACCAGGTTCATTCCTAGATAATGCACTCAAAGGGCACTAAGCATAGAGTGTGAAAACTGAGTTTCCTTGAGAGCTGCTTGGAAGCCTGATGGTGTGTGAAGTTAGTGAGCCAAATGGAGTTGTTCTCCCACAAGAACCACTCGGCTGATTCTTCTTCAATATGCCCTTCACCAACATGCAGTGTTTCCTTGATTGAATTAGCTCTCACACCAATATTTGCGTCTAGAGCCTTTGCATTGAGGGCTATCTGAAAACGGCTGTGGCGCTGAAGTTGCCTGTGAATATGGAGTTGGTGGCATGTGAAACCCGCATGTGGAGCATTCGTTTGTGTGGGATGCTCTACCAGGTTCATTCCTAGATAATGCACTGAAAGGGCACTAAGCATAGAGTGTCAAAACTGAGTTTCCTTGAGAGCTGCTTGGAAGCCTGATGGTGTGTGAAGTTAGTGATCCAAATGGAGTTGTTCTCCCACAAGAACCACTCGGATGATTCTTCTTCAATATGCCCTACACCAACATGCATTGTTTCCTTGATTGAATTAGCTCTCACACCAGTATTTGCGTCTAGAGCCTTTGCATTGAGGGCTATCTGAAAACGGCTGTGGCGCTGAAGTTGCCTGAGAATGTGGAGTTGGTGGCATGTGAAACCCGCATGTGGAGCATTCGTTTGTGTGGGATGCTCTACCAGGTTCATTCCTAGATAATGCACTCAAAGGGCACTAAGCATAGAGTGTGAAAACTGAGTTTCCTTGAGAGCTGCTTGGAAGCCTGATGGTGTGTGAAGTTAATGAGCCAAATGGAGTTGTTCTCCCACAAGAACCACTTGGCTGATTCTTCTTCAATATGCCCTTCACCAACATGCAGTGTTTCCTTGATTGAAATAGCTCTCACACCAATATTTGCATCTAGAGCCTTTGCATTGAGGGCTATCTGAAAACGGCTGTGGCGCTGAAGTTGCCTGTGAATGTGGAGTTGGTGGCATGTGAAACCCGCATGTGGAGCATTCGTTTGTGTGGGATGCTCACCAAGCTTCATTTCAGTCCTAGGCACTCAAAGGGCACTAAGCATAGAGTGTGAAAACTGAGTTTCCTTGAGAGCTGCTTGGAAGCCTGATGGTGTGTGAAGTTAGTGAGCCAAATGGAGTTGTTCTCCCACAAGAACCACTCGGCTGATCCTTCTTCAATATGCCCTTCACCAACATGCAGTGTTTCCTTGATTGAATTAGCTCTCACACCAGTATTTGAGTCTAGAGCCTTTGCATTGAGAGCTATGTGAAAACGGCTGTGGCGCTGAAGTTGCCTGTGAATGTGGAGTTGGTGGCATGTGAAACCCGCATGTGGAGCATTCATTTGTGTGGGATGCTCTACCAGGTTCATTCCTAGATAATGCACTCAAAGCGCACTAAGCATAGAGTGTGAAAACTGAGTTTCCTTGAGAGCTGCTTGGAAGCCTGATGGTGTGTGAAGTTAGTGAGCCAAATGGAGTTGTTCTCCCACAAGAACCACTCGGATGATTCTGCTTCAATATGCCCTTCACCAACATGCAGTGTTTCCTTGATTGCATTAGCTCTCACACCAATATTTGCGTCTAGAGCCTTTGCATTGAGGGCTATCTGAAAACGGCTGTGGCGCTGAAGTTGCTCGTGAATGTGGAGTTGGTGGTATGTGAAACCCGCATGTGGAGCATTCGTTTGTGTGGGATGCTCTACCAGGTTCATTCCTAGATAATGCACTCAAAGGGCACTAAGCATAGAGTGTGAAAACTGAGTTTCCTTGAGAGCTGCTTGGAAGCCTGATGGTGTGTGAAGTTAATGAGCCAAATGGAGTTGTTCTCCCACAAGAACCACTCGGCTGATTCTTCTTCAATATGCCCTTCACCAACATGCAGTGTTTCCTTGATTGAATTAGCTCTCACACCAATATTTGCATCTAGAGCCTTTGCATTGAGGGCTATGTGAAAACGGCTGTGGCGCTGAAGTTGCCTGAGAATGTGGAGTTGGTGGCATGTGAAACCCGCATGTGGAGCATTCGTTTGTGTGGGATGCTCTACCAGGTTCATTCCTAGATAATGCACTCAAAGGGCACTAAGCATAGAGTGTGAAAACTGAGTTTCTTTGAGAGCTGCTTGAAGCCTGATGCTGTGTGAAGTTAGTGAGCCAAATGGAGTTGTTCTCCCACAAGAACCACTCGGCTGATTCTTCTTCAATATGCCCTTCACCAACATGCAGTGTTTCCTTGATTGCATTAGCTCTCACACCAATATTTGCATCTAGAGCCTTTGCATTGAGGGCTATCTGAAAATGGCTGTGGCGCTGAAGTTGCCTGAGAATGTGGAGTTGGTGGCATGTGAAACCCGCATGTGGAGCATTCGTTTGTGTGGGATGCTCTAACAGGTTCATTCCTAGATAATGCACTCAAAGGGCACTAAGCATAGAGTGTGAAAACTGAGTTTCCTTGAGAGCTGCTTGGAAGCCTGATGGTGTGTGAAGTTAATGAGCCAAATGGAGTTGTTCTCCCACGAGAACCACTTGGCTGATTCTTCTTCAATATGCCCTTCACCAACATGCAGTGTTTCCTTGATTGCATTAGCTCTCGCACCAATATTTGCATCTAGAGCCTTTGCATTGAGGGCTATCTGAAAACGGCTGTGGCGCTGAAGTTGCCTGTGAATGTGGAGTTGGTGGCATGTGAAACCCGCATGTGGAGCATTCGTTTGTGTGGGATGCTCACCAAGCTTCATTTCAGTCCTAGGCACTCAAAGGGCACTAAGCATAGAGTGTGAAAACTGAGTTTCCTTGAGAGCTGCTTGGAAGCCTGAGTGGTGTGTGAAGTTAGTGAGCCAAATGGAGTTGTTCTCCCACAAGAACCACTCTGCTGATCCTTCTTCTTCAATATGCCCTTCACCAACATGCAGTGTTTCCTTGATTGAATTAGCTCTCACACCAACATTTGCGTCTAGAGCCTTTGCATTGAGGGCTATCTGAAAACGGCTGTGGCGCTGAAGTTGCCTGTGAATGTGGAGTTGGTGGCATGTGAAACCCGCATGTGGAGCATTCGTTTGTGTGGGATGCTCACCAAGCTTCATTTCAGTCCTAGGCACTCAAAGGGCACTAAGCATAGAGTGTGAAAACTGAGTTTCCTTGAGAGCTGCTTGGAAGCCTGATGGTGTGTGAAGTTAGTGAGCCAAATGGAATTGTTCTCCCACAAGAACCACTCGGCTGATTCTTCTTCAATATGCCCTTCACCAACATGCAGTGTTTCCTTGATTGAATTAGCTCTCACACCAATATTTGCGTCTAGAGCCTTTGCATTGAGGGCTATGTGAAAATGGCTGTGGCGCTGAAGTTGCCTGAGAATGTGGAGTTGGTGGCATGTGAAACCTGCATGTGGAGCATTCGTTTGTGTGGGATGCTCACCAAGCTTCATTTCAGTCCTAGTCACTCAAAGGGCACTAAGCATAGAGTGTGAAAACTGAGTTTCCTGGAGAGCTGCTTGGAAGCCTGATGGTGTGTGAAGTTAGTGAGCCAAATGGAGTTGTTCTCCCAGAAGAACCACTCTGCTGATCCTTCTTCTTCAATATGCCCTTCACCAACATGCAGTGTTTCCTTGATTGAATTAGCTCTCACACCAACATTTGCGTCTAGAGCCTTTGCATTGAGGGCTATCTGAAAACGTCTGTGGCGCTGAAGTTGCCTGTGAATGTGGAGTTGGTGGCATGTGAAACCCGCATGTGGAGCATTCGTTTGTGTGGGATGCTCACCAAGCTTCATTTTAGTCCTAGGCACTCAAAGGGCACTAAGCATAGAGTGTGAACACTGAGTTTCCTTGAGAGCTGCTTGGAAGCCTGATGGTGTGTGAAGTTAGTGAGCCAAATGGAGTTGTTCTCCCACAAGAACCACTCGGCTGATCCTTCTTCTTCAATATGCCCTTCACCAACATGCAGTGTTTCCTTGATTGAATTAGCTCTCACAGCAATATTTGCGTCTAGAGCCTTTGCATTGAGGGCTATGTGAAAACGGCTGTGGCTGTGAAGTTGCCTGTGAATGTGGAGTTGGTGGCATGTGAAACCCGCATGTGGAGCATTCGTTTGTGTGGGATGCTCACCAAGTTTCATTTTAGTCCTAGGCACTCAAAGGGCACTAAGCATAGAGTGTGAACACTGAGTTTCCTTGAGAGCTGCTTGGAAGCCTGATGGTGTGTGAAGTTAGTGAGCCAAATGGAGTTGTTCTCCCACAAGAATCACTCGGCTGATCCTTCTTCTTCAATATGCCCTTCACCAACATGCAGTGTTTCCTTGATTGAATTAGCTCTCACACCATTATTTGCGTCTAGAGCCTTTGCATTGAGGGCTATCTGAAAACGGCTGTGGCGCTGAAGTTGCCTGTGAATGTGGAGTTGGTGGCATGTGAAACCCGCATGTGGAGCATTCGTTTGTGTGGGATGCTCTACCAGGTTCATTCCTAGATAATGCACTCAAAGCGCACTAAGCATAGAGTGTGAAAACTGAGTTTCCTTGAGAGCTGCTTGGAAGCCTGATGGTGTGTGAAGTTAGTGAGCCAAATGGAGTTGTTCTCCCACAAGAACCACTCGGCTGATCCTTCTTCAATATGCCCTTCACCAACATGCAGTGTTTCCTTGATTGAATTAGCTCTCACACCAATATTTGCGTCTAGAGCCTTTGCATTGAGGGCTATCTGAAAACGGCTGTGGCGCTGAAGTTGCCTGTGAATATGGAGTTGGTGGCATGTGAAACCCGCATGTGGAGCATTCGTTTGTGTGGGATGCTCTACCAGGTTCATTCCTAGATAATGCACTGAAAGGGCACTAAGCATAGAGTGTCAAAACTGAGTTTCCTTGAGAGCTGCTTGGAAGCCTGATGGTTTGTGAAGTTAGTGAGCCAAATGGAGTTGTTCTCCCACAAGAACCACTCGGATGATTCTTCTTCAATATGCCCTTCACCAACATGCATTGTTTCCTTGATTGAATTAGCTCTCACACCAGTATTTGCGTCTAGAGCCTTTGCATTGAGGGCTATCTGAAAACGGCTGTGGCGCTGAAGTTGCCTGTGAATGTGGAGTTGGTGGCATGTGAAACCCGCATGTGGAGCATTCGTTTGTGTGGGATGCTCTAACAGGTTCATTCCTAGATGATGCACTCAAAGGGCACTAAGCATAGAGTGTGAAAACTGAGTTTCCTTGAGAGCTGCTTGGAAGCCTGATGGTGTGTGAAGTTAATGAGCCAAATGGAGTTGTTCTCCCACAAGAACCACTTGGCTGATTCTTCTTCAATATGCCCTTCACCAACATGCAGTGTTTCCTTGATTGAATTAGCTCTCACACCAATATTTGCATCTAGAGCCTTTGCATTGAGGGCTATCTGAAAACGGCTGTGGTGCTGAAGTTGCCTGTGAATGTGGAGTTGGTGGCATGTGAAACCCGCATGTGGAGCATTCGTTTGTGTGGGATGCTCACCAAGCTTCATTTCAGTCCTAGGCACTCAAAGGGCACTAAGCATAGAGTGTGAAAACTGAGTTTCCTTGAGAGCTGCTTGGAAGCCTGATGGTGTGTGAAGTTAGTGAGCCAAATGGAGTTGTTCTCCCACAAGAACCACTCGGCTGATCCTTCTTCTTCAATATGCCCTTCACCAACATGCAGTGTTTCCTTGATTGAATTATCTCTCACACCAACATTTGATTCTAGAGCCTTTGCATTGAGGGCTATCTGAAAACGGCTGTGGCGCTGAAGTTGCCTGTGAATGTGGAGTTGGTGGCATGTGAAACCCGCATGTGGAGCATTCGTTTGTGTGGGATGCTCACCAAGCTTCATTTTAGTCCTAGGCACTCAAAGGGCACTAAGCATAGAGTGTGAACACTGAGTTTCCTTGAGAGCTGCTTGGAAGCCTGATGGTGTGTGAAGTTAGTGAGCCAAATGGAGTTGTTCTCCCACAAGAACCACTCGGCTGATTCTTCTTCAATATGCCCTTCACCAACATGCAGTGTTTCCTTGATTGAATTAGCTCTCACACCAGTATTTGAGTCTAGAGCCTTTGCATTGAGAGCTATGTGAAAACGGCTGTGGCGCTGAAGTTGCCTGTGAATGTGGAGTTGGTGGCATGTGAAACCCGCATGTGGAGCATTCGTTTGTGTGGGATGCTCTACCAGGTTCATTCCTAGATAATGCACTCAAAGGGCACTAAGCATAGAGTGTGAAAACTGAGTTTCCTTGAGAGCTGCTTGAAGCCTGATGCTGTGTGAAGTTAATGAGCGAAATGGAGTTGTTCTCCCACAAGAACCACTCGGCTGATTCTTCTTCAATATGCCCTTCACCAACATGCAGTGTTTCCTTGATTGAATTACCTCTCACACCAGTATTTGAGTCTAGAGCCTTTGCATTGAGGGCTATCTGAAAACGGCTGTGGCGCTGAAGTTGCCTGTGAATGTGGAGTTGGTGGCATGTGAAACCCGCATGTGGAGCATTCGTTTGTGTGGGATGCTCTAACAGGTTCATTCCTAGATAATGCACTCAAAGGGCACTAAGCATAGAGTGTGAAAACTGAGTTTCCTTGAGAGCTGCTTGGAAGCCTGATGGTGTGTGAAGTTAGTGAGCCAAATGGAGTTGTTCTCCCACAAGAACCACTCTGCTGATCCTTCTTCTTCAATTTGCCCTTCACCAACATGCAGTGTTTCCTTGATTGAATTAGCTCTCACACCAACATTTGCGTCTAGAGCCTTTGCATTGAGGGCTATCTAAAAACGGCTGTGGCGCTGAAGTTGCCTGTGAATGTGGAGTTGGTGGCATGTGAAACCCGCATGTGGAGCATTCGATTGTGTGGGATGCTCACCAAGCTTCATTTTAGTCCTAGGCACTCAAAGGGCACTAAGCATAGAGTGTGAAAACTGAGTTTCCTTGAGAGCTGCTTGGAAGCCTGATGGTGTGTGAAGTTAGTGAGCCAAATGGAGTTGTTCTCCCACAAGAATCACTCGGCTGATCCTTCTTCTTCAATATGCCCTTCACCAACATGCATTGTTTCCTTGATTGAATTAGCTCTCACACCAGTATTTGCGTCTAGAGCCTTTGCATTGAGGGCTATCTGAAAACGGCTGTGGCGCTGAAGTTGCCTGTGAATGTGGAGTTGGTGGCATGTGAAACCCGCATGTGGAGCATTCGTTTGTGTGGGATGCTCTACCAGGTTCATTCCTAGATAATGCACTCAAAGGGCACTAAGCATAGAGTGTGAAAACTGAGTTTCCTTGAGAGCTGCTTGGAAGCCTGATGGTGTGTGAAGTTAGTGAGCCAAATGGAGTTGTTCTCCCACAAGAACCACTCGGCTGATTCTTCTTCAATATGCCCTTCACCAACATGCAGTGTTTCCTTGATTGAATTAGCTCTCACACCAATATTTGCGTCTAGAGCCTTTGCATTGAGGGCTATCTGAAAACGGCTGTGGCGCTGAAGTTGCCTGTGAATATGGAGTTGGTGGCATGTGAAACCCGCATGTGGAGCATTCGTTTGTGTGGGATGCTCTACCAGGTTCATTCCTAGATAATGCACTGAAAGGGCACTAAGCATAGAGTGTCAAAACTGAGTTTCCTTGAGAGCTGCTTGGAAGCCTGATGGTGTGTGAAGTTAGTGATCCAAATGGAGTTGTTCTCCCACAAGAACCACTCGGATGATTCTTCTTCAATATGCCCTACACCAACATGCATTGTTTCCTTGATTGAATTAGCTCTCACACCAGTATTTGCGTCTAGAGCCTTTGCATTGAGGGCTATCTGAAAACGGCTGTGGCGCTGAAGTTGCCTGAGAATGTGGAGTTGGTGGCATGTGAAACCCGCATGTGGAGCATTCGTTTGTGTGGAATGCTCTACCAGGTTCATTCCTAGATAATGCACTCAAAGGGCACTAAGCATAGAGTGTGAAAACTGAGTTTCCTTGAGAGCTGCTTGGAAGCCTGATGGTGTGTGAAGTTAATGAGCCAAATGGAGTTGTTCTCCCACAAGAACCACTTGGCTGATTCTTCTTCAATATGCCCTTCACCAACATGCAGTGTTTCCTTGATTGAAATAGCTCTCACACCAATATTTGCATCTAGAGCCTTTGCATTGAGGGCTATCTGAAAACGGCTGTGGCGCTGAAGTTGCCTGTGAATGTGGAGTTGGTGGCATGTGAAACCCGCATGTGGAGCATTCGTTTGTGTGGGATGCTCACCAAGCTTCATTTCAGTCCTAGGCACTCAAAGGGCACTAAGCATAGAGTGTGAAAACTGAGTTTCCTGGAGAGCTGCTTGGAAGCCTGATGGTGTGTGAAGTTAGTGAGCCAAATGGAGTTGTTCTCCCACAAGAACCACTCGGCTGATCCTTCTTCAATATGCCCTTCACCAACATGCAGTGTTTCCTTGATTGAATTAGCTCTCACACCAGTATTTGAGTCTAGAGCCTTTGCATTGAGAGCTATGTGAAAACGGCTGTGGCGCTGAAGTTGCCTGTGAATGTGGAGTTGGTGGCATGTGAAACCCGCATGTGGAGCATTCATTTGTGTGGGATGCTCTACCAGGTTCATTCCTAGATAATGCACTCAAAGCGCACTAAGCATAGAGTGTGAAAACTGAGTTTCCTTGAGAGCTGCTTGGAAGCCTGATGGTGTGTGAAGTTAGTGAGCCAAATGGAGTTGTTCTCCCACAAGAACCACTCGGATGATTCTTCTTCAATATGCCCTTCACCAACATGCAGTGTTTCCTTGATTGCATTAGCTCTCACACCAATATTTGCGTCTAGAGCCTTTGCATTGAGGGCTATCTGAAAACGGCTGTGGCGCTGAAGTTGCCCGTGAATGTGGAGTTGGGGTATGTGAAACCCGCATGTGGAGCATTCGTTTGTGTGGGATGCTCTACCAGGTTCATTCCTAGATAATGCACTCAAAGGGCACTAAGCATAGAGTGTGAAAACTGAGTTTCCTTGAGAGCTGCTTGGAAGCCTGATGGTGTGTGAAGTTAATGAGCCAAATGGAGTTGTTCTCCCACAAGAACCACTCGGCTGATTCTTCTTCAATATGCCCTTCACCAACATGCAGTGTTTCCTTGATTGAATTAGCTCTCACACCAATATTTGCATCTAGAGCCTTTGCATTGAGGGCTATGTGAAAACGGCTGTGGCGCTGAAGTTGCCTGAGAATGTGGAGTTGGTGGCATGTGAAACCTGCATGTGGAGCATTCGTTTGTGTGGGATGCTCACCAAGCTTCATTTCAGTCCTAGGCACTCAAAGGGCACTAAGCATAGAGTGTGAAAACTGAGTTTCCTGGAGAGCTGCTTGGAAGCCTGATGGTGTGTGAAGTTAGTGAGCCAAATGGAGTTGTTCTCCCAGAAGAACCACTCTGCTGATCCTTCTTCTTCCATATGCCCTTCACCAACATGCAGTGTTTCCTTGATTGAATTAGCTCTCACACCAATATTTGCGTCTAGAGCCTTTGCATTGAGGGCTATCTGAAAACGGCTGTGGCGCTGAAGTTGTCTGTGAATGTGGAGTTGGTGGCATGTGAAACCCGCATGTGGAGCATTCGTTTGTGTGGGATGCTCACCAAGCTTCATTTTAGTCCTAGGCACTCAAAGGGCACTAAGCATAGAGTGTGAACACTGAGTTTCCTTGAGAGCTGCTTGGAAGCCTGATGGTGTGTGAAGTTAGTGATCCAAATGGAGTTGTTCTCCCACAAGAACCACTCGGCTGATCCTTCTTCTTCAATATGCCCTTCACCAACATGCAGTGTTTCCTTGATTGAATTAGCTCTCACACCAATATTTGCGTCTAGAGCCTTTGCATTGAGGGCTATCTGAAAACGGCTGTGGCTGTGAAGTTGCCTGTGAATGTGGAGTTGGTGGCATGTGAAACCCGCATGTGGAGCATTCGTTTGTGTGGGATGCTCACCAAGCTTCATTTCAGTCCTAGGCACTCAAAGGGCACTAAGCATAGAGTGTGAAAACTGAGTTTCCTTGAGAGCTGCTTGGAAGCCTGATGGTGTGTGAAGTTAGTGAGCCAAATGGAGTTGTTCTCCCACAAGAACCACTCGGCTGATTCTTCTTCAATATGCCCTTCACCAACATGCAGTGTTTCCTTGATTGAATTAGCTCTCACACCAATATTTGCATCTAGAGCCTTTGCATTGAGGGCTATGTGAAAACGGCTGTGGCGCTGAAGTTGCCTGTGAATGTGGAGTTGGTGGCATGTGAAACCCGCATGTGGAGCATTCATTTGTGTGGGATGCTCTACCAGGTTTATTTCAGTCCTAGGCACTCAAAGGGCACTAAGGATAGAGTGTGAAAACTGAGTTTCCTTGAGAGCTGCTTGGAAGCCTGATGGTGTGTGAAGTTAGCGAGCCAAATGGAGTTGTTCTCCCACAAGAACCACTTGGCTGATTCTTCTTCAATATGCCCTTCACCAACATGCAGTGTTTCCTTGATTGAAATAGCTCTCACACCAATATTTGCATCTAGAGCCTTTGCATTGAGGGCTATCTGAAAACAGCTGTGGTGCTGAAGTTGCCTGTGAATGTGGAGTTGGTGGCATGTGAAACCCGCATGTGGAGCATTCGTTTGTGTGGGATGCTCTACCAGGTTCATTCCTAGATAATGCACTCAAAGCGCACTAAGCATAGAGTGTGAAAACTGAGTTTCCTTGAGAGCTGCTTGGAAGCCTGATGCTGTGTGAAGTTAGTGAGCCAAATGGAGTTGTTCTCCCACAAGAACCACTCGGCTCATTCTTCCTCAATATGCCCTTCACCAACATGCAGTGTTTCCTTGATTGAATTAGCTCTCACACCAATATTTGCGTCTAGAGCCTTTGCATTGAGGGCTATGTGAAAACGGCTGTGGCGCTGAAGTTGCCTGAGAATGTGGAGTTGGTGGCATGTGAAACCCGCATGTGGAGCATTCGTTTGTGTGGGATGCTCACCAAGATTCATTTCAGTCCTAGGCACTCAAAGGGCACTAAGTATAGAGTGTGAAAACTGAGTTTCCTGGAGAGCTGCTTGGAAGCCTGATGGTGTGTGAAGTTAGTGAGCCAAATGGAGTTGTTCTCCCACAAGAACCACTCTGCTGATCCTTCTTCTTCAATATGCCCTTCACCAACATGCAGTGTTTCCTTGATTGAATTAGCTCTCACACCCAACATTTGCGTCTAGAGCCTTTGCATTGAGGCCTATCTGAAAACGGCTGTGGCGCTGAAGTTGCCTGTGAATGTGGAGTTGGTGGCATGTGAAACCCGCATGTGGAGCATTCGTTTGTGTGGGATGCTCACCAAGCTTCATTTTAGTCCTAGGCACTCAAAGGGCACTAAGCATAGAGTGTGAACACTGAGTTTCCTTGAGAGCTGCTTGGAAGCCTGATGGTGTGTGAAGTTAGTGATCCAAATGGAGTTGTTCTCCCACAAGAACCACTCGGCTGATCCTTTTTCTTCAATATGCCCTTCACCAACATGCAGTGTTTCCTTGATTGAATTAGCTCTCACAGCAATATTTGCGTCTAGAGCCTTTGCATTGAGGGCTATCTGAAAACGGCTGTGGCTGTGAAGTTGCCTGTGAATGTGGAGTTGGTGGCATGTGAAACCCGCATGTGGAGCATTCGTTTGTGTGGGATGCTCACCAAGCTTCATTTCAGTCCTAGGCACTCAAAGGGCACTAAGCATAGAGTGTGAAAACTGAGTTTCCTTGAGAGCTGCTTGGAAGCCTGATGGTGTGTGAAGTTAGTGAGCCAAAAAGAGTTGTTCTCCCACAAGAACCACTCGGCTGATTCTTCTTCAATATGCCCTTCACCAACATGCAGTGTTTCCTTGATTGAATTAGCTCTCACACCAATATTTGAGTCTAGAGCCTTTGCATTGAGGGCTATGTGAAAACGGCTGTGGCGCTGAAGTTGCCTGTGAATGTGGAGTTGGTGGCATGTGAAACCCGCATGTGGAGCATTCATTTGTGTGGGATGCACTAGAGGTTCATTTCAGTCCTAGGCACTCAAAAGGGCACTAAGCATAGAGTGTGAAAACTGAGTTTCCTTGAGAGCTGCTTGGAAGCCTGATGGTGTGTGAAGTTAGCGAGCCAAATGGAGTTGTTCTCCCTCAAGAACCACTCGGCTGATTCTTCTTCAATATGCCCTTCAGCAACATGCAGTGTTTCCTTGATTGAATTAGCTCTCACACCAATATTTGCGTCTAGAGCCTTTGCATTGAGGGCTATGTGAAAACGGCTGTGGCGCTGAAGTTGCCTGAGAATGTGGAGTTGGTGGCATGTGAAACCCGCATGTGGAGCATTCGTTTGTGTGGATGCTCTACCAGGTCATTCCTAGATAATGCACTCAAAGCGCACTGAGCATAGAGTGTGAAAACTGAGTTTCCTTGAGAGCTGCTTGGAAGCCTGATGGTGTGTGAAGTTAGTGAGCCAAATGGAGTTGTTCTCCCACAAGAACCACTCGGCTGATTCTTCTTCAATATGCCCTTCACCAACATGCAGTGTTTCCTTGATTGAATTAGCTCTCACACCAATATTTGCGTCTAGAGCCTTTGCATTGAGGACTATGTGAAAACGGCTGTGGCGCTGAAGTTGCCTGTGAATGTGGAGTTGGTGGCATGTGAAACCCGCATGTGGAGCATTCGTTTGTGTGGGATGCTCTACCAGGTTCATTCCTAGATAATGCACTCAAAGGGCACTAAGCATAGAGTGTGAAAACTGAGTTTCTTTGAGAGCTGCTTGGAAGCCTGATGGTGTGTGAAGTTAGTGAGCCAAATGGAGTTGTTCTCCCACAAGAACCACTCTGCAGATCCTTCTTCATTATGCCCTTCACCAACATGCAGTGTTTCCTTGATTGAATTAGCTCTCACACCAATATTTGCGTTTAGAGCCTTTGCATTGAGGGCTATCTAAACACGGATGTGGCGCTGAAGTTACCTGTGAATGTGGAGTTGGTGGCATGTGAAACCCGCATGTGGAGCATTCGTTTGTGTGGGATGCTCTACCAGGTTCATTCCTAGATAATGCACTGAAAGGGCACTAAGCATAGAGTGTGAAAACTGAGTTTCCTTGAGAGCTGCTTGGAAGCCTGATGGTGTGTGAAGTTAGGGAGCCAAATGGAGTTGTTCTCCCACAAGAACCACTCGGCTGATCCTTCTTCTTCAATATGCCCTTCACCAACATGCATTGTTTCCTTGATTGCATTAGCTCTCACACCAGTATTTGAGTCTAGAGCCTTTGCATTGAGGGCTATCTGAAAACGGCTGTGGCGCTGAAGTTGCCTGTGAATGTGGAGTTGGTGGCATGTGAAACCCGCATGTGGAGCATTCGTTTGTGTGGGATGCTCTACCAGGTTCATTCCTAGATAATGCACTCAAAGGGCACTAAGCATAGAGTGTGAAAACTGAATTTCCTTGAGAGCTGCTTGGAAGCCTGATGGTTTGTGAAGTTAGTGAGCCAAATGGAGTTGTTCTCCCACAAGAACCACTCGGCTGATCCTTCTTCAATATGCCCTTCACCAACATGCAGTGTTTCCTTGATTGAATTAGCTCTCACACCAATATTTGCGTCTAAAGCCTTTGCATTGAGGGCTATCTGAAAACGGCTGTGGCGCTGAAGTTGCCTGTGAATGTGGAGTTGGTGGCATGTGAAACCTGCATGTGGAGCATTCGTTTCTGTGGGATGCTCACCAAGCTTCATTTCAGTCCTAGGCACTCAAAGGGCACTAGGCATAGAGTGTGAAAACTGAGTTTCCTTGAGAGCTGCTTGGAAGCCTGATGGTGTGTGAAGTTAGTGAGCCAAATGGAGTTGTTCTCCCACAAGAACCACTCGGCTGATTCTTCTTCAATATGCCCTTCACCAACATGCAGTGTTTCCTTGATTGAATTAGCTCTCACACCAATATTTGCGTCTAGAGCCTTTGCATTGAGGGCTATGTGAAAACGGCTGTGGCGCTGAAGTTGCCTGTGAATGTGGAGTTGGTGGCATGTGAAACCCGCATGTGGAGCATTCGTTGTGTGGAATGTTAACCAAGCTTCATTTCAGTCCTAGTCACTCAAAGGGCACTAAGCATAGAGTGTGAAAACTGAGTTTCCTGGAGAGCTGCTTGGAAGCCTGATGGTGTGTGAAGTTAGTGAGCCAAATGGAGTTGTTCTCCCACAAGAACCACTCGGCTGATTCTTCTTCTTCAATATGCCCTTCACCAACATGCAGTGTTTCCTTGATTGAATTAGCTCTCACACCAATATTTGAGTCTAGAGCCTTTGAATTGAGGGCTATCTGAAAACGGTTGTGGCTGTGAAGTTGCCTGTGAATGTGGAGTTGGTGGCATGTGAAACCCGCATGTGGAGCATTCGTTTGTGTGGGATGCTCACCAAGCTTCATTTCAGTCCTAGGCACTCAAAGGGCACTAAGCATAGAGTGTGAAAACTGAGTTTCCTTGAGAGCTGCTTGGAAGCCTGATGGTGTGTGAAGTTAGTGATCCAAATGGAGTTGTTCTCCCACAAGAACCACTCAGCTGATTCTTCTTCAATATGCCCTTCACCAACATGCAGTGTTTCCTTGATTGAATTAGCTCTCACACCGGTATTTGAGTCTAGAGCCTTTGCATTGTGGGCTATGTGAAAACGGCTGTTGCGCTGAAGTTGCCTGTGAATGTGGAGTTGGTGGCATGTGAAACCCGCATGTGGAGCATTCGTTTGTGTGGGATGCTCTACCAGGTTCATTCCTAGATAATGCACACAAAGGGCACTAAGCATAGAGTGTGAAAACTGAGTTTCCTTGAGAGCTGCTTGGAAGCCTGATGGTGTGTGAAGTTAGTGAGCCAAATGGAGTTGTTCTCCCACAAGAACCACTCGGCTGATTCTTCTTCAATATGCCCTTCACCAACATGCAGTGTTTCCTTGATTGAATTAGCTCTCACAGCAATATTTGCGTCTAGAGCCTTTGCATTGAGGGCTATCTGAAAACGGCTGTGGCGCTGAAGTTGCCTGTGAATGTGGAGTTGGTGGCATGTGAAACCCGCATGTGGAGCATTCGTTTGTGTGGGATGCTCTACCAGGTTCATTCCTAGATAATGCACTCAAAGGGCACTAAGCATAGAGTGTGAAAACTGAGTTTCCTTGAGAGCTGCTTGGAAGCCTGATGGTGTGTGAAGTTAGTGAGCCAAATGGAGTTGTTCTCCCACAAGAACCACTCGGCTGATTCTTCTTCAATATGCCCTTCACCAACATGCAGTGTTTCCTTGATTGAATTAGCTCTCACAGCAATATTTGTAGAGCCTTTGCATTGAGGGCTATCTGAAAACGGCTGTGGCGCTGAAGTTGCCTGTGAATGTGGAGTTGGTGGCATGTGAAACCCGCATGTGGAGCATTCGTTTGTGTGGGATGCTCACCAGGTTCATTCCTAGATAATGACCTCAAAGGGCACTAAGCATAGAGTGTGAAAACTGAGTTTCCTTGAGAGCTGCTTGGAAGCCTGATGGTGTGTGAAGTTAGTGAGCCAAATGGAGTTGTTCTCCCACAAGAACCACTCGGCTGATCCTTCTTCAATATGCCCTTCACCAACATGCAGTGTTTCCTTGATTGAATTAGCTCTCACACCAATATTTGCGTCTAGAGCCTTTGCATTGAGGGCTATCTGAAAACGGCTGTGGCGCTGAAGTTGCCTGTGAATGTGGAGTTGGTGGCATGTGAAACCTGCATGTGGAGCATTCGTTTGTGTGGGATGCTCACCAAGCTTCATTTCAGTCCTAGGCACTCAAAGGGCACTAAGCATAGAGTGTGAAAACTGAGTTTCCTTGAGAGCTGCTTGGAAGCCTGATGGTGTGTGAAGTTAGTGAGGGAAATGGAGTTGTTCTCCCACAAGAACCACTCGGCTGATTCTTCTTCAATATGCCCTTCACCAACATGCAGTGTTTCCTTGATTGAATTAGCTCTCACACCAATATTTGCGTCTAGAGCCTTTGCATTGAGGGCTATGTGAAAACGGCTGTGGCGCTGAAGTTGCCTGTGAATGTGGAGTTGGTGGCATGTGAAACCCGCATGTGGAGCATTCGTTTGTGTGGAATGTTCACCAAGCTTCATTTCAGTCCTAGTTTCTCAAAGGGCACTAAGCATAGAGTGTGAAAACTGAGTTTCCTTGAGAGCTGCTTGGAAGCCTGATGGTGTGTGAAGTTAGTGAGCCAAATGGAGTTGTTCTCCCACAAGAACCACTCGGCTGATCCTTCTTCTTCAATATGCCCTTCACCAACATGCAGTGTTGCCTTGATTGAATTAGCTCTCACACGAATATTTGAGTCTAGAGCCTTTGAATTGAGGGCTATCTGAAAACGGTTGTGGCTGTGAAGTTGCCTGTGAATGTGGAGTTGGTGGCATGTGAAACCCGCATGTGGAGCATTCGTTTGTGTGGGATGCTCACCAAGCTTCATTTCAGTCCTAGGCACTCAAAGGGCACTAAGCATAGAGTGTGAAAACTGAGTTTCCTTGAGAGCTGCTTGGAAGCCTGATGGTGTGTGAAGTTAGTGAGCCAAATGGAATTGTTCTCTCACAAGAACCACTCGGCTGATCCTTCTTCTTCAATATGCCCTTCACCAACATGCAGTGTTTCCTTGATTGAATTAGCTCTCACAGCAATATTTGCGTCTAGAGCCTTTGCATTGAGGGCTATCTGAAAACGGCTGTGGCGCTGAAGTTGCCTGTGAATGTGGAGTTGGTGGCATGTGAAACCCGCATGTGGAGCATTCTTTTGTGTGGGATGCTCTACCAGGTTCATTCCTAGATAATGCACTCAAAGGGCACTAAGCATAGAGTGTGAAAAATGAGTTTCTTTGAGAGCTGCTTGGAAGCCTGATGGTGTGTGAAGTTAGAGAGCCAAATGGAGTTGTTCTCCCACAAGAACCACTCGGCAGATCCTTCTTAATTATGCCCTTCACCAACATGCAGTGTTTCCTTGATTGAATTAGCTCTCACACCAATATTTGCGTTTAGCGCCGTTGCATTGAGGGCTATGTGAAAACGGCTGTGGCGCTGAAGTTGCCTGTGAATGTGGAGTTGGTGGCATGTGAAACCCGCATGTGGAGCATTCATTTGTGTGGGATGCTCTACCAGGTTCATTCCTAGATAATGCACACAAAGGGCACTAAGCATAGAGTGTGAAAACTGAGTTTCCTTGAGAGCTGCTTGGAAGCCTGATGGTGTGTGAAGTTAGTGATCCAAATGGAGTTGTTCTCCCACAAGAACCACTCGGCTCATTCTTCCTCAATATGCCCTTCACCAACATGCAGTGTTTCCTTGATTGAATTAGCTCTCACACCAGTTTTTGAGTCTAGAGCCTTTGCATTGAGGGCTATGTGAAAACGGCTGTGGCGCTGAAGTTGCCTGTGAATGTGGAGTTGGTGGCATGTGAAACCCGCATGTGGAGCATTCGTTTGTGTGGGATGCTCTACCAGTTCATTCCTAGATAATGCACACAAAGGGCACTAAGCATAGAGTGTGAAAACTGAGTTTCCTTGAGAGCTGCTTGGAAGCCTGATGGTGTGTGAAGTTAGTGAGCCAAATGGAGTTGTTCTCCCACAAGAACCACTCGGCTGATTCTTCTTCAATATGCCCTTCACCAACATGCAGTGTTTCCTTGATTGAATTAGCTCTCACACCAATATTTGCGTCTAGAGCCTTTGCATTGAGGGCTATCTGAAAACGGCTGTGGCGCTGAAGTTGCCTGTGAATGTGGAGTTGGTGGCATGTGAAACCTGCATGTGGAGCATTCGTTTGTGTGGGATGCTCACCAAGCTTCATTTCAGTCCTAGGCTCTCAAAGGGCACTAAGCATAGAGTGTGAAAACTGAGTTTCCTTGAGAGCTGCTTGGAAGCCTGATGGTGTGTGAAGTTAGTGAGCCAAATGGAGTTGTTCTCCCACAAGAACCACTCGGCTGATCCTTCTTCTTCAATATGCCCTTCACCAACATGCAGTGTTTCCTTGATTGAATTAGCTCTCACACGAATATTTGCGTCTAGAGCCTTTGCATTGAGGGCTATCTGAAAACGGTTGTGGCTGTGAAGTTGCCTGTGAATGTGGAGTTGGTGGCATGTGAAACCCGCATGTGGAGCATTCGTTTGTGTGGATGCTCACCAAGCTTCATTTCAGTCCTAGGCACGAAAAGGGCACTAAGCATAGAGTGTGAAAACTGAGTTTCCTTGAGAGCTGCTTGGAAGCCTGATGGTGTGTGAAGTTAGTGAGCCAAATGGAGTTGTTCTCCCACAAGAACCACTCGGCTGATTCTTCTTCAATATGCCCTTCACCAACATGCAGTGTTTCCTTGATTGAATTAGCTCTCACACCAATATTTTCGTCTAGAGCCTTTGCATTGAGGGCTATCTGAAAACGGCTGTGGCGCTGAAGTTGTCTGTGAATGTGGAGTTGGTGGCATGTGAAACCCGCATGTGGAGCATTCGTTTGTGTGGGATGCTCTACCAGGTTCATTCCTAGATAATGCACTCAAAGGGCACTAAGCATAGAGTGTGAAAACTGAGTTTCCTTGAGAGCTGCTTGGAAGCCTGATGGTGTGTGAAGTTAGTGAGCCAAATGGAGTTGTTCTCCCACAAGAACCACTCGGCTGATCCTTCTTCAATATGCCCTTCACCAACATGCAGTGTTTCCTTGATTGAATTAGCTCTCACACCAATATTTGCGTCTAGAGCCTTTGCATTGAGGGCTATCTGAAAATGGCTGTGGCGCTGAAGTTGCCTGTGAATGTGGAGTTGGTGGCATGTGAAACCCGCATGTGGAGCATTCGTTTGTGTGGGATGCTCACCAAGCTTCATTTCAGTCCTAGGCACTCAAAGGGCACTAAGCATAGAGTGTGAAAACTGAGTTTCCTTGAGAGCTGCTTGGAAGCCTGATGGTGTGTGAAGTTAGTGAGCCAAATGGAATTGTTCTCCCACTAGAACCACTCTTCTGATCCTTCTTCTTCAATATGCCCTTCACCAACATGCAGTGTTTCCTTGATTGAATTAGCTCTCACACCAATATTTGCGTTTAGCGCCGTTGCATTGAGGGCTATCTAAACACGGATGCGGCGCTGAAGTTGCCTGTGAATGTGGAGTTGGTGGCATGTGAAACCCGCATGTGGAGCATTCGTTTGTGTGGGATGCTCTACCAGGTTCATTCCTAGATAATGCACACAAAGGGCACTAAGCATAGAGTGTGAAAACTGAGTTTCCTTGAGAGCTGCTTGGAAGCCTGATGGTGTGTGAAGTTAGTGAGCCAAATGGAGTTGTTCTCCCACAAGAACCACTCGGCTGATTCTTCTTCAATATGCCCTTCACCAACATGCAGTGTTTCCTTGATTGAATTAGCTCTCACACCAATATTTGCGTCTAGAGCCTTTGCATTGAGGGCTATCTGAAAACGGCTGTGGCGCTGACGTTGCCTGTGAATGTGGAGTTGGTGGCATGTGAAACCCGCATGTGGAGCATTCGTTTGTGTGGGATGCTCTACCAGGTTCATTCCTAGATAATGCACTCAAATGGCACCTAGCATAGAGTGTGAAAACTGAGTTTCCTTGAGAGCTGCTTGGAAGCCTGATGGTGTGTGAAGTTAGTGAGCCAAATGGAGTTGTTCTCCCACAAGAACCACTCGGTGGATTCTTCTTCAATATGCCCTTCACCAACATGCAGTGTTTCCTTGATTGAATTAGCTCTCACACCAATATTTGCATCTAGAGCCTTTGCATTGAGGGCTATGTGAAAACGGCTGTGGCGCTGAAGTTGCCTGTGAATGTGGAGTTGGTGGCATGTGAAACCCGCATGTGGAGCATTCGTTTGTGTGGAATGTTCACCAAGCTTCAATTCAGTCCTAGGCACTCAAAGGGCACTAAGCATAGAGTGTGAAAACTGAGTTTCCTGGAAAGCTGCTTGGAAGCCTGATGGTGTGTGAAGTAAGTGAGCCAAATGGAGTTGTTCTCCCACAAGAACCACTCGGCTGATCCTTCTTCTTCAATATGCCCTTCACCAACATGCAGTGTTTCCTTGATTGAATTAGCTCTCACACCAATATTTGAGTCTAGAGCCTTTGCATTGAGGGCTATCTGAAAACGGTTGTGGCTGTGAAGTTGCCTGTGAATGTGGAGTTGGTGGCATGTGAAACCCGCATGTGGAGCATTCGTTTGTGTGGGATGCTCACCAAGCTTCATTTCAGTCCTAGGCACTCAAAGGGCACTAAGCATAGAGTGTGAAAACTGAGTTTCCTTGAGAGCTGCTTGGAAGCCTGATGGTGTGTGAAGTTAGTGAGCCAAATGGAATTGTTCTCCCACAAGAACCACTCGGCGGATTCTTGTTCAATATGCCCTTCACCAACATGCAGTGTTTCCTTGATTGAATTAGCTCTCACACCAATATTTGCGTCTAGAGCCTTTGCATTGAGGGCTATGTGAAAACGGCTGTGGCGCTGAAGTTGCCTGTGAATGTGGAGTTGGTGGCATGTGAAACCCGCATGTGGAGCATTCGTTTGTGTGGGATGCTCTACCAGGTTCATTCCTAGATAATGCACTCAAAGGGCACTACGCATAGAGTGTGAAAACTGAGTTTCCTTGAGAGCTGCTTGGAAGCCTGATGGTGTGTGAAGTTAGTGAGCCAAATGGAGTTGTTCTCCCACAAGAACCACTCGGCGGATTCTTCTTCAATATGCCCTTCACCAACATGCAGTGTTTCCTTGATTGAATTAGCTCTCACACCAATATTTGCGTCTAGAGCCTTTGCATTGAGGGCTATCTGAAAACGGCTGTGGCGCTGAAGTTGCCTGTGAATGTGGAGTTGGTGGCATGTGAAACCCGCATGTGGAGCATTCGTTTGTGTGGGATGCTCTACCAGGTTCATTCCTAGATAATGCACTCAAAGGGCACTACGCATAGAGTGTGAAAACTGAGTTTCCTTGAGAGCTGCTTGGAAGCCTGATGGTGTGTGAAGTTAGTGAGCCAAATGGAGTTGTTCTCCCAAGAGAACCACTCGGCGGATTCTTCTTCAATATGCCCTTCACCAACATGCAGTGTTTCCTTGATTGAATTACCTCTCACACCAATATTTGCGTCTAGAGCCTTTGCATTGAGGGCTATCTGAAAACGGCTGTGGCGCTGAAGTTGCCTGTGAATGTGGAGTTGGTGGCATGTGAAACCCGCATGTGGAGCATTCGTTTGTGTGGGATGCTCTACCAGGTTCATTCCTAGATAATGCACTGAAAGGGCACTAAGCATAGAGTGTGAAAACTGAGTTTCCTTGAGAGCTGCTTGGAAGCCTGATGGTGTGTGAAGTTAGTGAGCCAAATGGAGTTGTTCTCCCACAAGAACCACTCGGCTGATTCTTCTTCAATATGCCCTTCACCAACATGCAGTGTTTCCTTGATTGCATTAGCTCTCACACCAATATTTGCGTCTAGAGCCTTTGCATTGAGGGCTATCTGAAAACGGCTGTGGCGCTGAAGTTGCCTGTGAATGTGGAGTTGGTGGCATGTGAAACCTGCATGTGGAGCATTCGTTTGTGTGGGATGCTCACCAAGCTTCATTTCAGTCCTAGGCACTCAAAGGGCACTAAGCATAGAGTGTGAAAACTGAGTTTCCTTGAGAGCTGCTTGGAAGCCTGATGGTGTGTGAAGTTAGTGAGGGAAATGGAGTTGTTCTCCCACAAGAACCACTCGGCTGATTCTTCTTCAATATGCCCTTCACCAACATGCAGTGTTTCCTTGATTGAATTAGCTCTCACACCAATATTTGCGTCTAGAGCCTTTGCCTTGAGGGCTATGTGAAAACGGCTGTGGCGCTGAAGTTGCCTGTGAATGTGGAGTTGGTGGCATGTGAAACCCGCATGTGGAGCATTCGTTTGTGTGGAATGTTCACCAAGCTTCATTTCAGTCCTAGTTTCTCAAAGGGCACTAAGCATAGAGTGTGAAAACTGAGTTTCCTTGAGAGCTGCTTGGAAGCCTGATGGTGTGTGAAGTTAGTGAGCCAAATGGAGTTGTTCTCCCACAAGAACCACTCGGCTGATCCTTCTTCTTCAATATGCCCTTCACCAACATGCAGTGTTGCCTTGATTGAATTAGCTCTCACACGAATATTTGAGTCTAGAGCCTTTGAATTGAGGGCTATCTGAAAACGGTTGTGGCTGTGAAGTTGCCTGTGAATGTGGAGTTGGTGGCATGTGAAACCCGCATGTGGAGCATTCGTTTGTGTGGGATGCTCACCAAGCTTCATTTCAGTCCTAGGCACTCAAAGGGCACTAAGCATAGAGTGTGAAAACTGAGTTTCCTTGAGAGCTGCTTGGAAGCCTGATGGTGTGTGAAGTTAGTGAGCCAAATGGAATTGTTCTCTCACAAGAACCACTCGGCTGATCCTTCTTCTTCAATATGCCCTTCACCAACATGCAGTGTTTCCTTGATTGAATTAGCTCTCACAGCAATATTTGCGTCTAGAGCCTTTGCATTGAGGGCTATCTGAAAACGGCTGTGGCGCTGAAGTTGCCTGTGAATGTGGAGTTGGTGGCATGTGAAACCCGCATGTGGAGCATTCTTTTGTGTGGGATGCTCTACCAGGTTCATTCCTAGATAATGCACTCAAAGGGCACTAAGCATAGAGTGTGAAAAATGAGTTTCTTTGAGAGCTGCTTGGAAGCCTGATGGTGTGTGAAGTTAGAGAGCCAAATGGAGTTGTTCTCCCACAAGAACCACTCGGCAGATCCTTCTTCATTATGCCCTTCACCAACATGCAGTGTTTCCTTGATTGAATTAGCTCTCACACCAATATTTGCGTTTAGCGCCGTTGCATTGAGGGCTATGTGAAAACGGCTGTGGCGCTGAAGTTGCCTGTGAATGTGGAGTTGGTGGCATGTGAAACCCGCATGTGGAGCATTCATTTGTGTGGGATGCTCTACCAGGTTCATTCCTAGATAATGCACACAAAGGGCACTAAGCATAGAGTGTGAAAACTGAGTTTCCTTGAGAGCTGCTTGGAAGCCTGATGGTGTGTGAAGTTAGTGATCCAAATGGAGTTGTTCTCCCACAAGAACCACTCGGCTCATTCTTCCTCAATATGCCCTTCACCAACATGCAGTGTTTCCTTGATTGAATTAGCTCTCACACCAGTATTTGAGTCTAGAGCCTTTGCATTGAGGGCTATGTGAAAACGGCTGTGGCGCTGAAGTTGCCTGTGAATGTGGAGTTGGTGGCATGTGAAACCCGCATGTGGAGCATTCGTTTGTGTGGGATGCTCTACCAGGTTCATTCCTAGATAATGCACACAAAGGGCACTAAGCATAGAGTGTGAAAACTGAGTTTCCTTGAGAGCTGCTTGGAAGCCTGATGGTGTGTGAAGTTAGCGAGCCAAATGGAGTTGTTCTCCCACAAGAACCACTCGGCTGATTCTTCTTCAATATGCCCTTCACCAACATGCAGTGTTTCCTTGATTGAATTAGCTCTCACACCAATATTTGCGTCTAGAGCCTTTGCATTGAGGGCTATCTGAAAACGGCTGTGGCGCTGAAGTTGCCTGTGAATGTGGAGTTGGTGGCATGTGAAACCTGCATGTGGAGCATTCGTTTGTGTGGGATGCTCACCAAGCTTCATTTCAGTCCTAGGCTCTCAAAGGGCACTAAGCATAGAGTGTGAAAACTGAGTTTCCTTGAGAGCTGCTTGGAAGCCTGATGGTGTGTGAAGTTAGTGAGCCAAATGGAGTTGTTCTCCCACAAGAACCACTCGGCTGATCCTTCTTCTTCAATATGCCCTTCACCAACATGCAGTGTTTCCTTGATTGAATTAGCTCTCACACGAATATTTGCGTCTAGAGCCTTTGCATTGAGGGCTATCTGAAAACGGTTGTGGCTGTGAAGTTGCCTGTGAATGTGGAGTTGGTGGCATGTGAAACCCGCATGTGGAGCATTCGTTTGTGTGGATGCTCACCAAGCTTCATTTCAGTCCTAGGCACGAAAAGGGCACTAAGCATAGAGTGTGAAAACTGAGTTTCCTTGAGAGCTGCTTGGAAGCCTGATGGTGTGTGAAGTTAGTGAGCCAAATGGAGTTGTTCTCCCACAAGAACCACTCGGCTGATTCTTCTTCAATATGCCCTTCACCAACATGCAGTGTTTCCTTGATTGAATTAGCTCTCACACCAATATTTTCGTCTAGAGCCTTTGCATTGAGGGCTATCTGAAAACGGCTGTGGCGCTGAAGTTGTCTGTGAATGTGGAGTTGGTGGCATGTGAAACCCGCATGTGGAGCATTCGTTTGTGTGGGATGCTCTACCAGGTTCATTCCTAGATAATGCACTCAAAGGGCACTAAGCATAGAGTGTGAAAACTGAGTTTCCTTGAGAGCTGCTTGGAAGCCTGATGGTGTGTGAAGTTAGTGAGCCAAATGGAGTTGTTCTCCCACAAGAACCACTCGGCTGATCCTTCTTCAATATGCCCTTCACCAACATGCAGTGTTTCCTTGATTGAATTAGCTCTCACACCAATATTTGCGTCTAGAGCCTTTGCATTGAGGGCTATCTGAAAATGGCTGTGGCGCTGAAGTTGCCTGTGAATGTGGAGTTGGTGGCATGTGAAACCCGCATGTGGAGCATTCGTTTGTGTGGGATGCTCACCAAGCTTCATTCCAGTCCTAGGCACTCAAAGGGCACTAAGCATAGAGTGTGAAAACTGAGTTTCCTTGAGAGCTGCTTGGAAGCCTGATGGTGTGTGAAGTTAGTGAGCCAAATGGAGTTGTTCTCCCACAAGAACCACTCGGCTGATTCTTCTTCAATATGCCCTTCACCAACATGCAGTGTTTCCTTGATTGAATTAGCTCTCACACCAATATTTGCGTCTAGAGCCTTTGCATTGAGGGCTATGTGAAAACGGCTGTGGCACTGAAGTTGCCTGTGAATGTGGAGTCGGTGGCATGTGAAACCCGCATGTGGAGCATTCGTTTGTGTGGAATGTTCACCAAGCTTCATTTCAGTCCTAGGCACTCAAAGGGCACTAAGCATAGAGTGTGAAAACTGAGTTTCCTTGAGAGCTGCTTGGAAGCCTGATGGTGTGTGAAGTTAGTGAGCCAAATGGAGTTGTTCTCCCACAAGAACCACTCGGCTGATCCTTCTTCTTCAATATGCCCTTCACCAACATGCAGTGTTTCCTTGATTGAATTAGCTCTCACACCAATATTTGCGTCTAGAGCCTTTGCATTGAGAGCTATCTGAAAACGGTTGTGGCGCTGAAGTTGCCTGTGAATGTGGAGTTGGTGGCATGTGAAACCCGCATGTGGAGCATTCGTTTGTGTGGGATGCTCACCAAGCTTCATTTCAGTCCTAGGCACTCAAAGGGCACTAAGCATAGAGTGTGAAAACTGAGTTTCCTTGAGAGCTGCTTGGAAGCCTGATGGTGTGTGAAGTTAGTGAGCCAAATGGAATTGTTCTCCCACTAGAACCACTCGGCTGATCCTTCTTCTTCAATATGCCCTTCACCAACATGCAGTGTTTCCTTGATTGAATTAGCTCTCACACCAATATTTGCGTTTAGCGCCGTTGCATTGAGGGCTATCTAAACACGGATGCGGCGCTGAAGTTGCCTGTGAATGTGGAGTTGGTGGCATGTGAAACCCGCATGTGGAGCATTCGTTTGTGTGGGATGCTCTACCAGGTTCATTCCTAGATAATGCACACAAAGGGCACTAAGCATAGAGTGTGAAAACTGAGTTTCCTTGAGAGCTGCTTGGAAGCCTGATGGTGTGTGAAGTTAGTGAGCCAAATGGAGTTGTTCTCCCACAAGAACCACTCGGCGGATTCTTCTTCAATATGCCCTTCACCAACATGCAGTGTTTCCTTGATTGAATTAGCTCTCACACCAATATTTGCGTCTAGAGCCTTTGCATTGAGGGCTATCTGAAAACGGCTGTGGCGCTGACGTTGCCTGTGAATGTGGAGTTGGTGGCATGTGAAACCCGCATGTGGAGCATTCGTTTGTGTGGGATGCTCTACCAGGTTCATTCCTAGATAATGCACTCAAATGGCACCTAGCATAGAGTGTGAAAACTGAGTTTCCTTGAGAGCTGCTTGGAAGCCTGATGGTGTGTGAAGTTAGTGAGCCAAATGGAGTTGTTCTCCCACAAGAACCACTCGGTGGATTCTTCTTCAATATGCCCTTCACCAACATGCAGTGTTTCCTTGATTGAATTAGCTCTCACACCAATATTTGCATCTAGAGCCTTTGCATTGAGGGCTATGTGAAAACGGCTGTGGCGCTGAAGTTGCCTGTGAATGTGGAGTTGGTGGCATGTGAAACCCGCATGTGGAGCATTCGTTTGTGAGGAATGTTCACCAAGCTTCAATTCAGTCCTAGGCACTCAAAGGGCACTAAGCATAGAGTGTGAAAACTGAGTTTCCTGGAAAGCTGCTTGGAAGCCTGATGGTGTGTGAAGTAAGTGAGCCAAATGGAGTTGTTCTCCCACAAGAACCACTCGGCTGATCCTTCTTCTTCAATATGCCCTTCACCAACATGCAGTGTTTCCTTGATTGAATTAGCTCTCACACCAATATTTGAGTCTAGAGCCTTTGCATTGAGGGCTATCTGAAAACGGTTGTGGCTGTGAAGTTGCCTGTGAATGTGGAGTTGGTGGCATGTGAAACCCGCATGTGGAGCATTCGTTTGTGTGGGATGCTCACCAAGCTTCATTTCAGTCCTAGGCACTCAAAGGGCACTAAGCATAGAGTGTGAAAACTGAGTTTCCTTGAGAGCTGCTTGGAAGCCTGATGGTGTGTGAAGTTAGTGAGCCAAATGGAATTGTTCTCCCACAAGAACCACTCGGCGGATTCTTGTTCAGTATGCCCTTCACCAACATGCAGTGTTTCCTTGATTGAATTAGCTCTCACACCAATATTTGCGTCTAGAGCCTTTGCATTGAGGGCTATGTGAAAACGGCTGTGGCGCTGAAGTTGCCTGTGAATGTGGAGTTGGTGGCATGTGAAACCCGCATGTGGAGCATTCGTTTGTGTGGGATGCTCTACCAGGTTCATTCCTAGATAATGCACTCAAAGGGCACTACGCATAGAGTGTGAAAACTGAGTTTCCTTGAGAGCTGCTTGGAAGCCTGATGGTGTGTGAAGTTAGTGAGCCAAATGGAGTTGTTCTCCCACAAGAACCACTCGGCGGATTCTTCTTCAATATGCCCTTCACCAACATGCAGTGTTTCCTTGATTGAATTAGCTCTCACACCAATATTTGCGTCTAGAGCCTTTGCATTGAGGGCTATCTGAAAACGGCTGTGGCGCTGAAGTTGCCTGTGAATGTGGAGTTGGTGGCATGTGAAACCCGCATGTGGAGCATTCGTTTGTGTGGGATGCTCTACCAGGTTCATTCCTAGATAATGCACTCAAAGGGCACTACGCATAGAGTGTGAAAACTGAGTTTCCTTGAGAGCTGCTTGGAAGCCTGATGGTGTGTGAAGTTAGTGAGCCAAATGGAGTTGTTCTCCCAAGAGAACCACTCGGCGGATTCTTCTTCAATATGCCCTTCACCAACATGCAGTGTTTCCTTGATTGAATTACCTCTCACACCAATATTTGCGTCTAGAGCCTTTGCATTGAGGGCTATCTGAAAACGGCTGTGGCGCTGAAGTTGCCTGTGAATGTGGAGTTGGTGGCATGTGAAACCCGCATGTGGAGCATTCGTTTGTGTGGGATGCTCTACCAGGTTCATTCCTAGATAATGCACTGAAAGGGCACTAAGCATAGAGTGTGAAAACTGAGTTTCCTTGAGAGCTGCTTGGAAGCCTGATGGTGTGTGAAGTTAGTGAGCCAAATGGAGTTGTTCTCCCACAAGAACCACTCGGCTGATTCTTCTTCAATATGCCCTTCACCAACATGCAGTGTTTCCTTGATTGCATTAGCTCTCACACCAATATTTGCGTCTAGAGCCTTTGCATTGAGGGCTATGTGAAAATGGCTGTGGCGCTGAAGTTGCCTGTGAATGTGGAGATGGTGGCATGTGAAACCTGCATGTGGAGCATTCGTTTGTGTGGGATGCTCTACCAGGTTCATTCCTAGATAATGCACTCAAAGGGCACTAAGCATAGAGTGTGAAAACTGAGTTTCCTTGAGAGCTGCTTGGAAGCCTGATGGTGTGTGAAGTTAGTGAGCCAAATGGAGTTGTTCTCCCACAAGAACCACTCGGCTGATCCTTCTTCTTCAATATGCCCTTCACCAACATGCAGTGTTTCCTTGATTGAATTAGCTCTCACACCAATATTTGCGTCTAGAGCCTTTGCATTGAGAGCTATCTGAAAACGGCTGTGGCGCTGAAGTTGCCTGTGAATGTGGAGTTGGTGGCATGTGAAACCTGCATTTGGAGCATTCGTTTGTGTGGGATGCTCACCAAGCTTCATTTCAGTCCTAGGCACTCAAAGGGCACTAAGCATAGAGTGTGAAAACTGAGTTTCCTTGAGAGCTGCTTGGAAGCCTGATGGTGTGTGAAGTTAGTGAGCCAAATGGAATTGTTCTCCCACTAGAACCACTCGGCTGATCCTTCTTCTTCAATATGCCCTTCACCAACATGCAGTGTTTCCTTGATTGAATTAGCTCTCACACCAATATTTGCGTTTAGCGCCGTTGCATTGAGGGCTATCTAAACACGGATGCGGCGCTGAAGTTGCCTGTGAATGTGGAGTTGGTGGCATGTGAAACCCGCATGTGGAGCATTCGTTTGTGTGGGATGCTCTACCAGGTTCATTCCTAGATAATGCACACAAAGGGCACTAAGCATAGAGTGTGAAAACTGAGTTTCCTTGAGAGCTGCTTGGAAGCCTGATGGTGTGTGAAGTTAGTGAGCCAAATGGAGTTGTTCTCCCACAAGAACCACTCGGCGGATTCTTCTTCAATATGCCCTTCACCAACATGCAGTGTTTCCTTGATTGAATTAGCTCTCACACCAATATTTGCGTCTAGAGCCTTTGCATTGAGGGCTATCTGAAAACGGCTGTGGCGCTGACGTTGCCTGTGAATGTGGAGTTGGTGGCATGTGAAACCCGCATGTGGAGCATTCGTTTGTGTGGGATGCTCTACCAGGTTCATTCCTAGATAATGCACTCAAATGGCACCTAGCATAGAGTGTGAAAACTGAGTTTCCTTGAGAGCTGCTTGGAAGCCTGATGGTGTGTGAAGTTAGTGAGCCAAATGGAGTTGTTCTCCCACAAGAACCACTCGGTGGATTCTTCTTCAATATGCCCTTCACCAACATGCAGTGTTTCCTTGATTGAATTAGCTCTCACACCAATATTTGCATCTAGAGCCTTTGCATTGAGGGCTATGTGAAAACGGCTGTGGCGCTGAAGTTGCCTGTGAATGTGGAGTTGGTGGCATGTGAAACCCGCATGTGGAGCATTCGTTTGTGAGGAATGTTCACCAAGCTTCAATTCAGTCCTAGGCACTCAAAGGGCACTAAGCATAGAGTGTGAAAACTGAGTTTCCTGGAAAGCTGCTTGGAAGCCTGATGGTGTGTGAAGTAAGTGAGCCAAATGGAGTTGTTCTCCCACAAGAACCACTCGGCTGATCCTTCTTCTTCAATATGCCCTTCACCAACATGCAGTGTTTCCTTGATTGAATTAGCTCTCACACCAATATTTGAGTCTAGAGCCTTTGCATTGAGGGCTATCTGAAAACGGTTGTGGCTGTGAAGTTGCCTGTGAATGTGGAGTTGGTGGCATGTGAAACCCGCATGTGGAGCATTCGTTTGTGTGGGATGCTCACCAAGCTTCATTTCAGTCCTAGGCACTCAAAGGGCACTAAGCATAGAGTGTGAAAACTGAGTTTCCTTGAGAGCTGCTTGGAAGCCTGATGGTGTGTGAAGTTAGTGAGCCAAATGGAATTGTTCTCCCACAAGAACCACTCGGCGGATTCTTGTTCAGTATGCCCTTCACCAACATGCAGTGTTTCCTTGATTGAATTAGCTCTCACACCAATATTTGCGTCTAGAGCCTTTGCATTGAGGGCTATGTGAAAACGGCTGTGGCGCTGAAGTTGCCTGTGAATGTGGAGTTGGTGGCATGTGAAACCCGCATGTGGAGCATTCGTTTGTGTGGGATGCTCTACCAGGTTCATTCCTAGATAATGCACTCAAAGGGCACTACGCATAGAGTGTGAAAACTGAGTTTCCTTGAGAGCTGCTTGGAAGCCTGATGGTGTGTGAAGTTAGTGAGCCAAATGGAGTTGTTCTCCCACAAGAACCACTCGGCGGATTCTTCTTCAATATGCCCTTCACCAACATGCAGTGTTTCCTTGATTGAATTAGCTCTCACACCAATATTTGCGTCTAGAGCCTTTGCATTGAGGGCTATCTGAAAACGGCTGTGGCGCTGAAGTTGCCTGTGAATGTGGAGTTGGTGGCATGTGAAACCCGCATGTGGAGCATTCGTTTGTGTGGGATGCTCTACCAGGTTCATTCCTAGATAATGCACTCAAAGGGCACTACGCATAGAGTGTGAAAACTGAGTTTCCTTGAGAGCTGCTTGGAAGCCTGATGGTGTGTGAAGTTAGTGAGCCAAATGGAGTTGTTCTCCCAAGAGAACCACTCGGCGGATTCTTCTTCAATATGCCCTTCACCAACATGCAGTGTTTCCTTGATTGAATTACCTCTCACACCAATATTTGCGTCTAGAGCCTTTGCATTGAGGGCTATCTGAAAACGGCTGTGGCGCTGAAGTTGCCTGTGAATGTGGAGTTGGTGGCATGTGAAACCCGCATGTGGAGCATTCGTTTGTGTGGGATGCTCTACCAGGTTCATTCCTAGATAATGCACTGAAAGGGCACTAAGCATAGAGTGTGAAAACTGAGTTTCCTTGAGAGCTGCTTGGAAGCCTGATGGTGTGTGAAGTTAGTGAGCCAAATGGAGTTGTTCTCCCACAAGAACCACTCGGCTGATTCTTCTTCAATATGCCCTTCACCAACATGCAGTGTTTCCTTGATTGCATTAGCTCTCACACCAATATTTGCGTCTAGAGCCTTTGCATTGAGGGCTATGTGAAAATGGCTGTGGCGCTGAAGTTGCCTGTGAATGTGGAGATGGTGGCATGTGAAACCTGCATGTGGAGCATTCGTTTGTGTGGGATGCTCTACCAGGTTCATTCCTAGATAATGCACTCAAAGGGCACTAAGCATAGAGTGTGAAAACTGAGTTTCCTTGAGAGCTGCTTGGAAGCCTGATGGTGTGTGAAGTTAGTGAGCCAAATGGAGTTGTTCTCCCACAAGAACCACTCGGCTGATCCTTCTTCTTCAATATGCCCTTCACCAACATGCAGTGTTTCCTTGATTGAATTAGCTCTCACACCAATATTTGCGTCTAGAGCCTTTGCATTGAGAGCTATCTGAAAACGGCTGTGGCGCTGAAGTTGCCTGTGAATGTGGAGTTGGTGGCATGTGAAACCTGCATTTGGAGCATTCGTTTGTGTGGGATGCTCACCAAGCTTCATTTCAGTCCTAGGCACTCAAAGGGCACTAAGCATAGAGTGTGAAAACTGAGTTTCCTTGAGAGCTGCTTGGAAGCCTGATGGTGTGTGAAGTTAGTGAGCCAAATGGAGTTGTTCTCCCACAAGAACCACTCGGCTGATTCTTCTTCAATATGCCCTTCACCAACATGCAGTGTTTCCTTGATTGCATTAGCTCTCACACCAATATTTGCGTCTAGAGCCTTTGCATTGAGGGCTATCTGAAAACGGCTGTGGCGCTGAAGTTGCCTGTCAATGTGGAGTTGGTGGCATGTGAAACCCGCATGTGGAGCATTCGTTTGTGTGGGATGCTCACCAAGCTTCATTTCAGTCCTAGGCACTCAAAGGGCACTAAGCATAGAGTGTGAAAACTGAGTTTCCTTGAGAGCTGCTTGGAAGCCTGATGGTGTGTGAGGTTAGTGAGCCAAATGGAGTTGTTCTCCCACAAGAACCACTCGGCTGATTCTTCTTCAATATGCCCTTCACCAACATGCAGTGTTTCCTTGATTGAATTAGCTCTCACACCAATATTTGCGTCTAGAGCCTTTGCATTGAGGGCTATGTGAAAAGGGCTGTGGCGCTGAAGTTGCCTGTGAATGTGGAGTTGGTGGCATGTGAAACCCGCATGTGGAGCATTCGTTTGTGTGGGATGCTCTACCAGGCTCATTCCTAGATAATGCACTGAAGGGGCACTAAGCATAGAGTGTGAAAACTGAGTTTACCTGAGAGCTGCTTGGAAGCCTGATGGTGTGTGAAGTTAGTGAGCCAAATGGAGTTGTTCTCCCACAAGAACCACTCGGCTGATCCTTCTTCAATATGCCCTTCACCAACATGCAGTGTTTCCTTCACTGAATTAGCTCTCACACCAATATTTGCTTCTCGAGCCTTTGCATTGAGGGCTATTTGAAAACGGCTGTGGCGCTGAAGTTGCCTGTGAATGTGGAGATGGTGGCATGTGAAACCCGCATGTGGAGCATTCGTTTGTGTGGGATGCTCACCAAGCTTCATTTCAGTCCTAGGCACTCAAAGGGCACTAAGCATAGAGTGTGAAAACTGAGTTTCCTTGAAAGCTGCTTGGAAGCCTGATGGTGTGTGAAGTTAGTGAGCCAAATGGAGTTGTTCTTCCACAAGAACCACTCGGCTGATTCTTCTTCAATATGCCCTTCACCAACATGCAGTGTTTCCTTGATTGAATTAGCTCTCACACCAATATTTGCATCTAGAGCCTTTGCATTGAGGGCTATGTGAAAACGGCTGTGGCGCTGAAGTTGCCTGTGAATGTGGAGTTGGTGGCATGTGAAACCCGCATGTGGAGCATTCTTTTGTGTATGATGCTCTACCAGGTTCATTCCTAGATAATGCACTCAAAGGGCACTAAGCATAGAGTGTGAAAACTGAGTTTCCTTGAGAGCTGCTTGGAAGCCTGATGGTGTGTGAAGTTAGTGAGCCAAATGGAGTTGTTCTCCCACAAGAACCACTCGGCTGATCCTTCTTCAATATGCCGTTCACCAGCATGCAGTGTTTCCTTGATTGACTTAGCTCTCACACCAATATTTGTGTCTAGAGCCTTTGCATTGAGGGATATCTGAAAACGGCTGTGGCGCTGAAGTTGCCTGTGAATGTGGAGTTGGTGGCATGTGAAACCCGCATGTGGAGCATTCGTTTGTGTGGGATGCTCACCAAGGTTCATTTCAGTCCTAGGCACTCAAAGGCACTAAGCATAGAGTGTGAAAACTGAGTTTCCTTGAGAGCTGCTTGGAAGCCTGATGGTGTGTGAAGTTAGTGAGCCAAATGGAGTTGTTCTCCCACAAGAACCACTCGGCTGATCCTTATTCAATATGCCCTTCACCAACATGCATTGTTTCCTTGATTGAATTAGCTCTCACACCAGTATTTGAGTCTAGAGCCTTTGCATTGAAGGCCATGTGAAAACGGCTGTGGCGCTGAAGTTGCCTGTGAATGTGGAGTTGGTGGCATGTGAAACCCGCATGTGGAGCATTCGTTTGTGTGGGATGCTCTACCAGGTTCATTCCTAGATAATACACACAAAGGGCACTAAGCATAGAGTGTGAAAACTGAGTTTCCTTGAGAGCTGCTTGGAAGCCTGATGGTGTGTGAAGTTAGTGAGCCAAATGGAGTTGTTCTCCCACAAGAACCACTCGGCTGATTCTTCTTCAATATGCCCTTCACCAACATGCAGTGTTTCCTTGATTGCATTAGCTCTCACACCAATATTTGCGTCTAGAGCCTTTGCATTGAGGGCTATCTGAAAACGGCTGTGGCGCTGAAGTTGCCTGTGAATGTGGAGTTGGTGGCATGTGAAACCCGCATGTGGAGCATTCATTTGTGTGGGATGCTCTACCAGGTTCATTTCAGTCCTAGGCACTCAAAGGGCACTAAGCATAGAGTGTGAAAACTGAGTTTCCTTGAGAGCTGCTTGGAAGCCTGATGGTGTGTGAAGTTAGTGAGCCAAATGGAGTTGTTCTCCCACAAGAACCACTCGGCTGATCCTTCTTCAATATGCCCTTCACCAACATGCAGTGTTTCCTTGATTGAATTAGCTCTCACACCAATATTTGCGTCTAGAGCCTTTGCATTGAGGGCTATCTGAAAACGGCTGTGGCGCTGAAGTTGCCTGTGAATGTGGAGTTGGTGGCATGTCAAACCCGCATGTGGAGCATTCGTTTGTGTGGGATGCTCACCAAGCTTCATTTCAGTCCTAGGCACTCAAAGGGCACTAAGCATAGAGTGTGAAAACTGAGTTTCCTTGAGAGCTGCTTGGAAGCCTGATGGTGTGTGAAGTTAGTGAGCCAAATGGAGTTGTTCTCCCACAAGAACCACTCGGCTGATTCTTCTTCAATATGCCCTTCACCAACATGCAGTGTTTCCTTGATTGAATTAGCTCTCACACCAATATTTGCGTCTAGAGCCTTTGCATTGAGGGCTATGTGAAATCGGCTGTGGCGCTGAAGTTGCCTGTGAATGTGGAGTTGGTGGCATGTGAAACCCGCATGTGGAGCATTCGTTTGTGTGGGATGCTCTACCAGGTTCATTCCTAGATAATGCACTCAAAGGGCACTAAGCATAGAGTGTGAAAACTGAGTTTCCTTGAGAGCTGCTTGGAAGCCTGATGGTGTGTGAAGTTAGTGAGCCAAATGGAGTTGTTCTCCCACAAGAACCACTCGGCTGATCCTTCTTCTTCAATATGCCCTTCACCAACATGCAGTGTTTCCTTGATTGCATTAGCTCTCACACCAATATTTGCGTCTAGAGCCTTTGCATTGAGGGCTATCTGAAAACGGCTGTGGCGCTGAAGTTGCCTGTGAATGTGGAGTTGGTGGCATGTGAAACCCGCATGTGGAGCATTCGTTTGTGTGGAATGTTCACCAAGCTTCATTTCAGTCCTAGGAACTCAAAGGGCACTAAGCATAGAGTGTGAAAGCTGAGTTTCCTTGAGAGCTGCTTGGAAGCCTGATGGTGTGTGAAGTTAGTGAGCCAAATGGAGTTGTTCTCCCACAAGAACCACTCGGCTGATCCTTCTTCTTCAATATTTCCTTCACCAACATGCAGTGTTTTCTTGATTGAATTAGCTCTCACACCAATATTTGCGTCTAGAGCCTTTGCATTGAGGGCTATCTGAAAACGGCTGTGGCTGTGAAGTTGCCTGTGAATGTGGAGTTGGTGGCATGTGAAACCCGCATGTGGAGCATTCGTTTGTGTGGGATGCTCACCAAGCTTCATTTCAGTCCTAGGCACTCAAAGGGCACTAAGCATAGAGTGTGAAAACTGAGTTTCCTTGAGAGCTGCTTGGAAGCCTGATGGTGTGTGAAGTTAGTGAGCCAAAAAGAGTTGTTCTCCCACAAGAACCACTCGGCTGATTCTTCTTCAATATGCCCTTCACCAACATGCAGTGTTTCCTTGATTGCATTAGCTCTCACACCAATATTTGCGTCTAGAGCCTTTGCATTGAGGGCTATCTGAAAACGGCTATGGCGCTGAAGTTGCCTGTGAATGTGGAGTTGGTGGCATGTAAAACCCGCATGTGGAGCATTCCTTTGTGTGGGATGCTCACCAAGCTTCATTTCAGTCCTAGGCACTGAAAGGGCACTAAGCATAGAGTGTGAAAACTGAGTTTCCTTGAGAGCTGCTTGGAAGCCTGATGGTGTGTGAAGTTAGTGAGCCAAATGGAGTTGTTCTCCCACAAGAACCACTCGGCTGATTCTTCTTCAATATGCCCTTCACCAACATGCAGTGTTTCCTTGATTGCATTAGCTCTCACACCAATATTTGCGTCTAGAGCCTTTGCATTGAGGGCTATCTGAAAACGGCTGTGGCGCTGAAGTTGCCTGTGAATGTGGAGTTGGTGGCATGTGAAACCCGCATGTGGAGCATTCATTTGTGTGGGATGCTCTACCAGGTTCATTCCTAGATAATGCACTCAAAGGGCACTAAGCATAGAGTGTGAAAACTGAGTTTCCTTGAGAGCTGCTTGGAAGCCTGATGGTGTGTGAAGTTAGTGAGCCAAATGGAGTTGTTCTCCCACAAGAACCACTCGGCTGATTCTTCTTCAATATGCCCTTCACCAACATGCAGTGTTTCCTTGATTGAATTAGCTCTCACACCAATATTTGCGTCTAGAGCCTTTGCATTGAGGGCTATGTGAAAACGGCTGTGGCGCTGAAGTTGCCTGTGAATGTGGAGTTGGTGGCATGTGAAACCCGCATGTGGAGCATTCATTTGTGTGGGATGCTCTACCAGGTTCATTTCAGTCCTAGGCCCTCAAAGGGCACTAAGCATAGAGTGTGAAAACTGAGTTTCCTTGAGAGCTGCTTGGAAGCCTGATGGTGTGTGAAGTTAGTGAGCCAAATGGAGTTGTTCTCCCACAAGAACCACTCGGCTGATTCTTCTTCAATATGCCCTTCACCAACATGCATTGTTTCCTTGATTGAATTAGCTCTCACACCAGTATTTGAGTCTAGAGCCTTTGCATTGAAGGCCATGTGAAAACGGCTGTGGCGCTGAAGTTGCCTGTGAATGTGGAGTTGGTGGCATGTGAAACCCGCATGTGGAGCATTCGTTTGTGTGGGATGCTCACCAAGCTTCATTTCAGTCCTAGGCACTCAAAGGGCACTAAGCATAGAATGTGAACACTGAGTTTCCTTGAGAGCTGCTTGGAAGCCTGATGGTGTGTGAAGTTAGTGAGCCAAATGGAGTTGTTCTCCCACAAGAACCACTCGGCTGATCCTTCTTCCTCAATATGCCCTTCACCAACATGCAGTGTTTCCTTGATTGAATTAGCTCTCACACCAATATTTGCGTCTAGAGCCTTTGCATTGAGGGCTATGTGAAAACGGCTGTGGCGCTGAAGTTGCCTGTGAATGTGGAGTTGGTGGCATGTGAAACCCGCATGTGGAGCATTCGTTTGTGTGGGATGCTCTACCAGGTTCATTTCAGTCCTAGGCACTCAAAGGGCACTAAGCATAGAGTGTGAAAACTGAGTTTCCTTGAGAGCTGCTTGGAAGCCTGATGGTGTGTGAAGTTAGTGAGCCAAATGGAGTTGTTCTCCCACAAGAACCACTCGACTGATTCTTCTTCAATATGCCCTTCACCAACATGCATTGTTTCCTTGATTGAATTAGCTCTCACACCAGTATTTGAGTCTAGAGCCTTTGCATTGAACGCCATGTGGAAACGGCTGTGGCGCTAAAGTTGCCTGTGAATGTGGAGTTGGTGGCATGTGAAACCCGCATGTGGAGCATTCGTTTGTGTGGGATGCTCTACCAGGTTCATTCCTAGATAATACACACAAAGGGCACTAAGCATAGAGTGTGAAAACTGAGTTTCCTTGAGAGCTGCTTGGAAGCCTGATGGTGTGTGAAGTTAGTGAGCCAAATGGAGTTGTTCTCCCACAAGAACCACTCGGCTGATTCTTCTTCTATATGCCCTTCACCAACATGCAGTGTTTCCTTGATTGCATTAGCTCTCACACCAATATTTGCGTCTAGAGCCTTTGCATTGAGGGCTATCTGAAAACGGCTGTGGCGCTGAAGTTGCCTGTGAATGTGGAGTTGGTGGCATGTCAAACCCGCATGTGGAGCATTCGTTTGTGTGGGATGCTCTACCAGGTTCTTTCCTAGATAATGCACTCAAAGGGCACTAAGCATAGAGTGTGAAAACTGAGTTTCCTTGAGAGCTGCTTGGAAGCCTGATGGTGTGTGAAGTTAGTGAGCCAAATGGAGTTGTTCTCCCACAAGAACCACTCGGCTGATTCTTCTTCAATATGCCCTTCACCAACATGCAGTGTTTCCTTGATTGAATTAGCTCTCACACCAATATTTGCGTCTAGAGCCTTTGCATTGAGGGCTATGTGAAATTGGCTGTGGCGCTGAAGTTGCCTGTGAATGTGGAGTTGGTGGCATGTGAAACCCGCATGTGGAGCATTCATTTGTGTGGGATGCTCTACCAGGTTCATTCCTAGATAATGCACTCAAAGGGCACTAAGCATAGAGTGTGAAAACTGAGTTTCCTTGAGAGCTGCTTGGAAGCCTGATGGTGTGTGAAGTTAGTGAGCCAAATGGAGTTGTTCTCCCACAAGAACCACTCGGCTGATTCTTCTTCAATATGCCCTTCACCAACATGCAGTGTTTCCTTGATTGAATTAGCTCTCACACCAATATTTGCGTCTAGAGCCTTTGCATTGAGGGCTATCTGAAAACGGCTGTGGCGCTGAAGTTGTCTGTGAATGTGGAGTTGGTGGCATGTGAAACCCGCATGTGGAGCATTCGTTTGTGTGGGATGCTCTACCAGGTTCATTTATAGATAATGCACTCAAAGGGCACTAAGCATAGAGTGTGAAAACTGAGTTTCCTTGAGAGCTGCTTGGAAGCCTGATGGTGTGTGAAGTTAGTGAGCCAAATGGAGTTGTTCTCCCACAAGAACCACTCGGCTGATTCTTCTTCAATATGCCCTTCACCAACATGCAGTGTTTCCTTGATTGAATTAGCTCTCACACCAATATTTGCGTCTAGAGCCTTTGCATTGAGGGCTATGTGAAAACGGCTGTGGCGCTGAAGTTGCCTGTGAATGTGGAGTTGGTGGCATGTGAAACCCGCATGTGGAGCATTCATTTGTGTGGGATGCTCTACCAGGTTCATTTCAGTCCTAGGCCCTCAAAGGGCACTAAGCATAGAGTGTGAAAACTGAGTTTCCTTGAGAGCTGCTTGGAAGCCTGATGGTGTGTGAAGTTAGTGAGCCAAATGGAGTTGTTCTCCCACAAGAACCACTCGACGGATTCTTCTTCAATATGCCCTTCACCAACATGCAGTGTTTCCTTGATTGAATTAGCTCTCACACCAGTATTTGAGTCTAGAGCCTTTGCATTGAAGGCCATGTGAAAACGGCTGTGGCGCTGAAGTTGCCTGTGAATGTGGAGTTGGTGGCATGTGAAACCCGCATGTGGAGCATTCGTTTGTGTGGGATGCTCACCAAGCTTCATTTCAGTCCTAGGCACTCAAAGGGCACTAAGCATAGAATGTGAACACTGAGTTTCCTTGAGAGCTGCTTGGAAGCCTGATGGTGTGTGAAGTTAGTGAGCCAAATGGAGTTGTTCTCCCACTAGAACCACTCGGCTGATCCTTCTTCCACAATATGCCCTTCACCAACATGCAGTGTTTCCTTGATTGAATTAGCTCTCACACCAATATTTGCGTCTAGAGCCTTTGCATTGAGGGCTATCTGAAAAGGGCTGTGGCGCTGAAGTTGTCTGTGAATGTGGAGTTGGTGGCATGTGAAACCCGCATGTGGAGCATTCGTTTGTGTGGGATGCTCTACCAGGTTCATTCCTAGGTAATGCACTCAAAGGGCACTAAGCATAGAGTGTGAAAACTGAGTTTCCTTGAGAGCTGCTTGGAAGCCTGATGGTGTATGAAGTTAGTGAGCCAAATGGAGTTGTTCTCCCACAAGAACCACTCGGCTGATTCTTCTTCAATATGCCCTTCACCAACATGCAGTGTTTCCTTGATTGAATTAGCTCTCACACCAATATTTGCGTCTAGAGCCTTTGCATTGAGGGCTATGTGAAAACGGCTGTGGCGCTGAAGTTGCCTGTGAATGTGGAGTTGGTGGCATGTGAAATCCGCATGTGGAGCATTCATTTGTGTGGGATGCTCTACCAGGTTCATTTCAGTCCTAGGCACTCAAAGGGCACTAAGCATAGAGTGTGAAAACTGAGTTTCCTTGAGAGCTGCTTGGAAGCCTGATGGTGTGTGAAGTTAGTGAGCCAAATGGAGTTGTTCTCCCACAAGAACCACTCGACTGATTCTTCTTCAATATGCCCTTCACCAACATGCATTGTTTCCTTGATTGAATTAGCTCTCACACCAGTATTTGAGTCTAGAGCCTTTGCATTGAAGGCCATGTGAAAACGGCTGTGGCGCTGAAGTTGCCTGTGAATGTGGAGTTGGTGGCATGTGAAACCCGCATGTGGAGCATTCGTTTGTGTGGGATGCTCTACCAGGTTCATTCCTAGATAATACACACAAAGGGCACTAAGCATAGAGTGTGAAAACTGAGTTTCCTTGAGAGCTGCTTGGAAGCCTGATGGTGTGTGAAGTTAGCGAGCCAAATGGAGTTGTTCTCCCACAAGAACCACTCGGCTAATTCTTCTTCAATATGCCCTTCACCAACATGCATTGTTTCCTTGATTGAAGTAGCTCTCACACCAGTATTTGAGTCTAGACCCTTTGCATTGAAGGCCATGTGAAAACAGCTGTGGCGCTGAAGTTGCCTGTGAATGTGGAGTTGGTGGCATGTGAAACCCGCATGTGGAGCACTCGTTTGTGTGGGATGCTCTACCAGGTTCATTCCTAGATAATGCACACAAAGGGCACTAAGCATAGAGTGTGAACACTGAGTTTCCTTGAGAGCTGCTTGGAAGCCTGATGGTGTGTGGAGTTAGTGAGCCAAATGGAGTTGTTCTCCCACAAGAACCACTCGGCTGATTCTTCTTCAATATGCCCTTCACCAACATGCAGTGTTTCCTTGATTGCATTAGCTCTCACACCAATATTTGCGTCTAGAGCCTTTGCATTGAGGGCTATGTGAAAACGGCTGTGGCGCTGAAGTTGCCTGTGAATGTGGAGTTGGTGGCATGTGAAACCCGCATGTGGAGCATTCGTTTGTGTGGGATGCTCTACCAGGTTCATTCCTAGATAATGCACACAAAGGGGACTAAGCATAGAGTGTGAAAACTGAGTTTCCTTGAGAGCTGCTTGGAAGCCTGATGGTGTGTGAAGTTAGCGAGCCAAATGGAGTTGTTCTCCCACAAGAACCACTCGGCTAATTCTTCTTCAATATGCCCTTCACCAACATGCATTGTTTCCTTGATTGAAGTAGCTCTCACACCAGTATTTGAGTCTAGAGCCTTTGCATTGAAGGCCATGTGAAAACAGCTGTGGCGCTGAAGTTGCCTGTGAATGTGGAGTTGGTGGCATGTGAAACCCGCATGTGGAGCACTCGTTTGTGTGGGATGCTCTACCAGGTTCATTCCTAGATAATGCACTCAAAGGGCACTAAGCATAGAGTGTGAACACTGAGTTTCCTTGAGAGCTGCTTGGAAGCCTGATGGTGTGTGGAGTTAGTGAGCCAAATGGAGTTGTTCTCCCACAAGAACCACTCGGCTGATTCTTCTTCAATATGCCCTTCACCAACATGCAGTGTTTCCTTGATTGCATTAGCTCTCACACCAATATTTGCGTCTAGAGCCTTTGCATTGAGGGCTATGTGAAAACGGCTGTGGCGCTGAAGTTGCCTGTGAATGTGGAGTTGGTGGCATGTGAAACCCGCATGTGGAGCATTCGTTTGTGTGGGATGCTCTACCAGGTTCATTCCTAGATAATGCACACAAAGGGGACTAAGCATAGAGTGTGAAAACTGAGTTTCTTTGAGAGCTGCTTGGAAGCCTGATGGTGTGTGAAGTTAGTGAGCCAAATGGAGTTGTTCTCCCACAAGAACCACTTGGCTGATTCTTCTTCAATATGCCCTTCACCAACATGCAGTGTTTCCTTGATTGAATTAGCTCTCACACCAATATTTGCGTCTAGAGCCTTTGCATTGAGGGCTATGTGAAAACGGCTGTGGCGCTGAAGTTGCCTGTGAATGTGGAGTTGGTGGCATGTGAAACCTGCATGTGGAGCATTCGTTTGTGTGGCATGCTCACCAAGCTTCATTTCAGTCCTAGGCACTCAAAGGGCACTAAGCATAGAGTGTGAAAACTGAGTTTCCTGGAGAGCTGCTTGGAAGCCTGATGGTGTGTGAAGTTAGTGAGCCAAATGGAGTTGTTCTCCCACAAGAACCACTCGGCTGATCCTTCTTCTTCAATATGCCCTTCACCAACATGCAGTGTTTCCTTGATTGAATTAGCTCTCACACCAATATTTGCGTCTAGAGCCTTTGCATTGAGGGCTATGTGAAAACGGCTGTGGCGCTGATGTTGCCTGTGAATGTGGAGTTGGTGGCATGTGAAACCCGCATGTGGAGCATTCGTTTGTGTGGGATGCTCACCAAGCTTCATTTTAGTCCTAGGCACTCAAAGGGCACTAAGCATAGAATGTGAACACTGAGTTTCCTTGAGAGCTGCTTGGAAGCCTGATGGTGTGTGAAGTTAGTGATCCAAATGGAGTTGTTCTCCCACAAGAACCACTCGGCTGATCCTTCTTCTTCAATATGCCCTTCACCAACATGCAGTGTTTCCTTGATTGAATTAGCTCTCACAGCAATATTTGTGTCTAGAGCCTTTGCATTGAGGGCTATCTGAAAACGGCTGTGGCTGTGAAGTTGCCTGTGAATGTGGAGTTGGTGGCATGTGAAACCCGCATGTGGAGCATTCGTTTGTGTGGGATGCTCACCAAGCTTCATTTCAGTCCTAGGCACTCAAAGGGCACTAAGCATAGAGTGTGAAAACTGAGTTTCCTTGAGAGCTGCTTGGAAGCCTGATGGTGTGTGAAGTTAGTGAGCCAAAAAGAGTTGTTCTCCCACAAGAACCACTCGGCTGATTCTTCTTCAATATGCCCTTCACCAACATGCAGTGTTTCCTTGATTGAATTAGCTCTCACACCAATATTTGCGTCTAGAGCCTTTGCATTGAGGGCTATGTGAAAACGGCTGTGGCGCTGAAGTTGCCTGTGAATGTGGAGTTGGTGGCATGTGAAACCCGCATGTGGAGCATTCGTTTGTGTGGGATGCTCTACCAGGTTCATTCCTAGATAATGCACACAAAGGGCACTAAGCATAGAGTGTGAAAACTGAGTTTCCTTGAGAGCTGCTTGGAAGCCTGATGGTGTGTGAAGTTAGTGAGCCAAATGGAGTTGTTCTCCCACAGGAACCACTCGGCTGATTCTTCTTCAATATGCCCTTCACCAACATGAAGTGTTTCCTTGATTGCATTAGCTCTCACACCAATATTTGCGTCTAGAGCCTTTGCATTGAGGGCTATGTGAAAACGGCTGTGGCGCTGAAGTTGCCTGTGAATGTGGAGTTGGTGGCATGTGAAACCCGCATGTGGAGCATTCGTTTGTGTGGGATGCTCTACCAGGTTCATTCCTAGATAATGCACTCAAAGGGCACTAAGCATAGAGTGTGAAAACTGAGTTTCCTTGAGAGCTGCTTGGAAGCCTGATGGTGTGTGAAGTTAGTGAGCCAAATGGAGTTGTTCTCCCACAAGAACCACTCGGCTGATTCTTCTTCAATATGCCCTTCACCAACATGCAGTGTTTCCTTGATTGCATTAGCTCTCACACCAATATTTGCGTCTAGAGCCTTTGCATTGAGGGCTATGTGAAAACGGCTGTGGCGCTGAAGTTGCCTGTGAATGTGGAGTTGGTGGCATGTGAAACCCGCATGTGGAGCATTCGTTTGTGTGGGATGCTCTACCACGTTCATTCCTAGATAATGCACTCAAAGGGCACTAAGCATAGAGTGTGAAAACTGAGTTTCCTTGAGAGCTGCTTGGAAGCCTGATGGTGTGTGAAGTTAGTGAGCCAAATGGAGTTGTTCTCCCACAAGAACCACTCGGCTGATTCTTCTTCAATATGCCCTTCACCAACATGCAGTGTTTCCTTGATTGAATTAGCTCTCACACCAATATTTGCGTCTAGAGCCTTTGCATTGAGGGCTATGTGAAAACGGCTGTGGCGCTGAAGTTGCCTGTGAATGTGGAGTTGGTGGCATGTGAAACCCGCATGTGGAGCATTCATTTGTGTGGGATGCTCTACCAGGTTCATTTCAGTCCTAGGCCCTCAAAGGGCACTAAGCATAGAGTGTGAAAACTGAGTTTCCTTGAGAGCTGCTTGGAAGCCTGATGGTGTGTGAAGTTAGTGAGCCAAATGGAGTTGTTCTCCCACAAGAACCACTCGACGGATTCTTCTTCAATATGCCCTTCACCAACATGCATTGTTTCCTTGATTGAATTAGCTCTCACACCAGTATTTGAGTCTAGAGCCTTTGCATTGAAGGCCATGTGAAAACGGCTGTGGCGCTGAAGTTGCCTGTGAATGTGGAGTTGGTGGCATGTGAAACCCGCATGTGGAGCATTCGTTTGTGTGGGATGCTCACCAAGCTTCATTTCAGTCCTAGGCACTCAAAGGGCACTAAGCATAGAATGTGAACACTGAGTTTCCTTGAGAGCTGCTTGGAAGCCTGATGGTGTGTGAAGTTAGTGAGCCAAATGGAGTTGTTCTCCCACAAGAACCACTCGGCTGATTCTTCTTCAATATGCCCTTCACCAACATGCAGTGTTTCCTTGATTGAATTAGCTCTCACACCAATATTTGCGTCTAGAGCCTTTGCATTGAGGGCTATCTGAAAAGGGCTGTGGCGCTGAAGTTGTCTGTGAATGTGGAGTTGGTGGCATGTGAAACCCGCATGTGGAGCATTCGTTTGTGTGGGATGCTCTACCAGGTTCATTCCTAGATAATGCACTCAAAGGGCACTAAGCATAGAGTGTGAAAACTGAGTTTCCTTGAGAGCTGCTTGGAAGCCTGATGGTGTATGAAGTTAGTGAGCCAAATGGAGTTGTTCTCCCACAAGAACCACTCGGCTGATTCTTCTTCAATATGCCCTTCACCAACATGCAGTGTTTCCTTGATTGAATTAGCTCTCACACCAATATTTGCGTCTAGAGCCTTTGCATTGAGGGCTATGTGAAAACGGCTGTGGCGCTGAAGTTGCCTGTGAATGTGGAGTTGGTGGCATGTGAAATCCGCATGTGGAGCATTCATTTGTGTGGGATGCTCTACCAGGTTCATTTCAGTCCTAGGCACTCAAAGGGCACTAAGCATAGAGTGTGAAAACTGAGTTTCCTTGAGAGCTGCTTGGAAGCCTGATGGTGTGTGAAGTTAGTGAGCCAAATGGAGTTGTTCTCCCACAAGAACCACTCGACTGATTCTTCTTCAATATGCCCTTCACCAACATGCAGTGTTTCCTTGATTGAATTAGCTCTCACACCAGTATTTGAGTCTAGAGCCTTTGCATTGAAGGCCATGTGAAAACGGCTGTGGCGCTGAAGTTGCCTGTGAATGTGGAGTTGGTGGCATGTGAAACCCGCATGTGGAGCATTCGTTTGTGTGGGATGCTCTACCAGGTTCATTCCTAGATAATACACACAAAGGGCACTAAGCATAGAGTGTGAAAACTGAGTTTCCTTGAGAGCTGCTTGGAAGCCTGATGGTGTGTGAAGTTAGCGAACCAAATGGAGTTGTTCTCCCACAAGAACCACTCGGCTAATTCTTCTTCAATATGCCCTTCACCAACATGCATTGTTTCCTTGATTGAAGTAGCTCTCACACCAGTATTTGAGTCTAGACCCTTTGCATTGAAGGCCATGTGAAAACAGCTGTGGCGCTGAAGTTGCCTGTGAATGTGGAGTTGGTGGCATGTGAAACCCGCATGTGGAGCACTCGTTTGTGTGGGATGCTCTACCAGGTTCATTCCTAGATAATGCACACAAAGGGCACTAAGCATAGAGTGTGAACACTGAGTTTCCTTGAGAGCTGCTTGGAAGCCTGATGGTGTGTGGAGTTAGTGAGCCAAATGGAGTTGTTCTCCCACAAGAACCACTCGGCTGATTCTTCTTCAATATGCCCTTCACCAACATGCAGTGTTTCCTTGATTGCATTAGCTCTCACACCAATATTTGCGTCTAGAGCCTTTGCATTGAGGGCTATGTGAAAACGGCTGTGGCGCTGAAGTTGCCTGTGAATGTGGAGTTGGTGGCATGTGAAACCCGCATGTGGAGCATTCGTTTGTGTGGGATGCTCTACCAGGTTCATTCCTAGATAATGCACACAAAGGGGTCTAAGCATAGAGTGTGAAAACTGAGTTTCCTTGAGAGCTGCTTGGAAGCCTGATGGTGTGTGAAGTTAGCGAGCCAAATGGAGTTGTTCTCCCACAAGAACCACTCGGCTGATCCTTCTTCTTCAATATGCCCTTCACCAACATGCAGTGTTTCCTTGATTGAATTAGCTCTCACACCAATATTTGCGTCTAGAGCCTTTGCATTGAGGGCTATGTGAAAACGGCTGTGGCGCTGATGTTGCCTGTGAATGTGGAGTTGGTGGCATGTGAAACCCGCATGTGGAGCATTCGTTTGTGTGGGATGCTCACCAAGCTTCATTTTAGTCCTAGGCACTCAAAGGGCACTAAGCATAGAATGTGAACACTGAGTTTCCTTGAGAGCTGCTTGGAAGCCTGATGGTGTGTGAAGTTAGTGAGCCAAATGGAGTTGTTCTCCCACAAGAACCACTCGGCTGATCCTTCTTCTTCAATATGCCCTTCACCAACATGCAGTGTTTCCTTGATTGAATTAGCTCTCACAGCAATATTTGTGTCTAGAGCCTTTGCATTGAGGGCTATCTGAAAACGGCTGTGGCTGTGAAGTTGCCTGTGAATGTGGAGTTGGTGGCATGTGAAACCCGCATGTGGAGCATTCGTTTGTGTGGGATGCTCACCAAGCTTGATTTCAGTCCTAGGCACTCAAAGGGCACTAAGCATAGAGTGTGAAAACTGAGTTTCCTTGAGAGCTGCTTGGAAGCCTGATGGTGTGTGAAGTTAGTGAGACAAAAAGAGTTGTTCTCCCACAAGAACCACTCGGCTGATTCTTCTTCAATATGCCCTTCACCAACATGCAGTGTTTCCTTGATTGAATTAGCTCTCACACCAATATTTGCGTCTAGAGCCTTTGCATTGAGGGCTATGTGAAAACGGCTGTGGCGCTGAAGTTGCCTGTGAATGTGGAGTTGGTGGCATGTGAAACCCGCATGTGGAGCATTCGTTTGTGTGGGATGCTCTACCAGGTTCATTCCTAGATAATGCACACAAAGGGCACTAAGCATAGAGTGTGAAAACTGAGTTTCCTTGAGAGCTGCTTGGAAGCCTGATGGTGTGTGAAGTTAGTGAGCCAAATGGAGTTGTTCTCCCACAGGAACCACTCGGCTGATTCTTCTTCAATATGCCCTTCACCAACATGCAGTGTTTCCTTGATTGCATTAGCTCTCACACCAATATTTGCGTCTAGAGCCTTTGCATTGAGGGCTATCTGAAAACGGCTGTGGCGCTGAAGTTGCCTGTGAATGTGGAGTTGGTGGCATGTGAAACCCGCATGTGGAGCATTCGTTTGTGTGGGATGCTCTACCAGGTTCATTCCTAGATAATGCACTCAAAGGGCACTAAGCATAGAGTGTGAAAACTGAGTTTCCTTGAGAGCTGCTTGGAAGCCTGATGGTGTGTGAAGTTAGTGAGCCAAATGGAGTTGTTCTCCCACAAGAACCACTCGGCTGATTCTTCTTCAATATGCCCTTCACCAACATGCAGTGTTTCCTTGATTGCATTAGCTCTCACACCAATATTTGCGTCTAGAGCCTTTGCATTGAGGGCTATGTGAAAACGGCTGTGGCGCTGAAGTTGCCTGTGAATGTGGAGTTGGTGGCATGTGAAACCCGCATGTGGAGCATTCGTTTGTGTGGGATGCTCTACCACGTTCATTCCTAGATAATGCACTCAAAGGGCACTAAGCATAGAGTGTGAAAACTGAGTTTCCTTGAGAGCTGCTTGGAAGCCTGATGGTGTGTGAAGTTAGTGAGCCAAATGGAGTTGTTCTCCCACAAGAACCACTCGGCTGATTCTTCTTCAATATGCCCTTCACCAACATGCAGTGTTTCCTTGATTGAATTAGCTCTCACACCAATATTTGCGTCTAGAGCCTTTGTATTGAGGGCTATGTGAAAACGGCTGTGGCGCTGAAGTTGCCTGTGAATGTGGAGTTGGTGGCATGTGAAACCCGCATGTGGAGCATTCATTTGTGTGGGATGCTCTACCAGGTTCTTTCTTAGATAATGCACACAAAGGGCACTAAGCATAGAGTGTGAAAACTGAGTTTCCTTGAGAGCTGCTTGGAAGCCTGATGGTGTGTGAAGTTAGTGAGCCAAATGGAGTTGTTCTCCCACAAGAACCACTCGGCTGATTCTTCTTCAATATGCCCTTCACCAACATGCAGTGTTTCCTTGATTGAATTAGCTCTCACACCAGTATTTGAGTCTAGACCCTTTGCATTGAAGGCCATGTGAAAACGGCTGTGGCGCTGAAGTTGCCTGTGAATGTGGAGTTGGTGGCATGTGAAACCCGCATGTGGAGCATTCGTTTGTGTGGGATGCTCTACCAGGTTCTTTCCTAGATAATGCACACAAAGGGCACTAAGCATAGAGTGTGAACAATGAGTTTCCTTGAGAGCTGCTTGGAAGCCTGATGGTGTGTGAAGTTAGTGAGCCAAATGGAGTTGTTCTCCCACAGGAACCACTCGGCTGATTCTTCTTCAATATGCCCTTCACCAACATGCAGTGTTTCCTTGATTGCATTAGCTCTCACACCAATATTTGCGTCTAGAGCCTTTGCATTGAGGGCTATCTGAAAACGGCTGTGGCGCTGAAGTTGCCTGTGAATGTGGAGTTGGTGGCATGTGAAACCCGCATGTGGAGCATTCGTTTGTGTGGGATGCTCTACCAGGTTCATTCCTAGATAATGCACTCAAAGGGCACTAAGCATAGAGTGTGAAAACTGAGTTTCCTTGAGAGCTGCTTGGAAGCCTGATGGTGTGTGAAGTTAGTGAGCCAAATGGAGTTGTTCTCCCACAAGAACCACTCGGCTGATTCTTCTTCAATATGCCCTTCACCAACATGCAGTGTTTCCTTGATTGAATTAGCTCTCACACCAATATTTGCGTCTAGAGCCTTTGCATTGAGGGCTATGTGAAAACGGCTGTGGCGCTGAAGTTGCCTGTGAATGTGGAGTTGGTGGCATGTGAAACCGGCATGTGGAGCATTCGTTTGTGTGGGATGCTCACCAAGCTTCATTTCAGTCCTAGGCACTCAAAGGGCACTAAGCATAGAGTGTGAAAACTGAGTTTCCTGGAGAGCTGCTTGGAAGCCTGATGGTGTGTGAAGTTAGTGAGCCAAATGGAGTTGTTCTCCCACAAGAACCACTCGGCTGATCCTTCTTCTTCAATATGCCCTTCACCAACATGCAGTGTTTCCTTGATTGAATTAGCTCTCACACCAATATTTGTGTCTAGAGCCTTTGCATTGAGGGCTATGTGAAAACGGCTGTGGCGCTGATGTTGCCTGTGAATGTGGAGTTGGTGGCATGTGAAACCCGCATGTGGAGCATTCGTTTGTGTGGGATGCTCACCAAGCTTCATTTTAGTCCTAGGCACTCAAAGGGCACTAAGCATAGAATGTGAACACTGAGTTTCCTTGAGAGCTGCTTGGAAGCCTGATGGTGTGTGAAGTTAGTGAGCCAAATGGAGTTGTTCTCCCACAAGAACCACTCGGCTGATTCTTCTTCAATATGCCCTTCACCAACATGCAGTGTTTCCTTGATTGAATTAGCTCTCACACCAATATTTGCGTCTAGAGCCTTTGCATTGAGGGCTATCTGAAAACGGCTGTGGCGCTGAAGTTGCCTGTGAATGTGGAGTTGGTGGCATGTGAAACCCGCATGTGGAGCATTCGTTTGTGTGGGATGCTCTACCAGGTTCATTCCTAGATAATGCACTCAAAGGGCACTAAGCATAGAGTGTGAAAACTGAGTTTCCTTGAGAGCTGCTTGGAAGCCTGATGGTGTGTGAAGTTAGTGAGCCAAATCGAGTTGTTCTCCCACAAGAACCACTCGGCTGATTCTTCTTCAATATGCCCTTCACCAACATGCAGTGTTTCCTTGATTGCATTAGCTCTCACACCAATATTTGCGTCTAGAGCCTTTGCATTGAGGGCTATGTGAAAACAGCTGTGGCGCTGAAGTTGCCTGTGAATGTGGAGTTGGTGGCATGTGAAACCTGCATGTGGAGCATTCGTTTGTGTGGGATGCTCTACCACGTTCATTCCTAGATAATGCACTCAAAGGGCACTAAGCATAGAGTGTGAAAACTGAGTTTCCTTGAGAGCTGCTTGGAAGCCTGATGGTGTGTGAAGTTAGTGAGCCAAATGGAGTTGTTCTCCCACAAGAACCACTCGGCTGATTCTTCTTCAATATGCCCTTCACCAACATGCAGTGTTTCCTTGATTGAATTAGCTCTCACACCAATATTTGCGTCTAGAGCCTTTGTATTGAGGGCTATGTGAAAACGGCTGTGGCGCTGAAGTTGCCTGTGAATGTGGAGTTGGTGGCATGTGAAACCCGCATGTGGAGCATTCATTTGTGTGGGATGCTCTACCAGGTTCTTTCCTAGATAATGCACACAAAGGGCACTAAGCATAGAGTGTGAAAACTGAGTTTCCTTGAGAGCTGCTTGGAAGCCTGATGGTGTGTGAAGTTAGTGAGCCAAATGGAGTTGTTCTCCCACAAGAACCACTCGGCTGATTCTTCTTCAATATGCCCTTCACCAACATGCAGTGTTTCCTTGATTGAATTAGCTCTCACACCAGTATTTGAGTCTAGACCCTTTGCATTGAAGGCCATGTGAAAACGGCTGTGGCGCTGAAGTTGCCTGTGAATGTGGAGTTGGTGGCATGTGAAACCCGCATGTGGAGCATTCGTTTGTGTGGGATGCTCTACCAGGTTCTTTCCTAGATAATGCACACAAAGGGCACTAAGCATAGAGTGTGAACACTGAGTTTCCTTGAGAGCTGCTTGGAAGCCTGATGGTGTGTGAAGTTAGAGAGCCAAATGGAGTTGTTCTCCCACAGGAACCACTCGGCTGATTCTTCTTCAATATGCCCTTCACCAGCATGCAGTGTTTCCTTGATTGCATTAGCTCTCACACCAATATTTGCGTCTAGAGCCTTTGCATTGAGGGCTATCTGAAAACGGCTGTGGCGCTGAAGTTGCCTGTGAATGTGGAGTTGGTGGCATGTGAAACCCGCATGTGGAGCATTCGTTTGTGTGGGATGCTCTACCAGGTTCATTCCTAGATAATGCACTCAAAGGGCACTAAGCATAGAGTGTGAAAACTGAGTTTCCTTGAGAGCTGCTTGCAAGCCTGATGGTGTGTGAAGTTAGTGAGCCAAATGGAGTTGTTCTCCCACAAGAACCACTCGGCTGATTCTTCTTCAATATGCCCTTCACCAACATGCAGTGTTTCCTTGATTGAATTAGCTCTCACACCAATATTTGCGTCTAGAGCCTTTGCATTGAGGGCTATGTGAAAACGGCTGTGGCGCTGAAGTTGCCTGTGAATGTGGAGTTGGTGGCATGTGAAACCTGCATGTGGAGCATTCGTTTGTGTGGCATGCTCACCAAGCTTCATTTCAGTCCTAGGCACTCAAAGGGCACTAAGCATAGAGTGTGAAAACTGAGTTTCCTGCAGAGCTGCTTGGAAGCCTGATGGTGTGTGAAGTTAGTGAGCCAAATCGAGTTGTTCTCCCACAAGAACCACTCGGCTGATCCTTCTTCTTCAATATGCCCTTCACCAACATGCAGTGTTTCCTTGATTGAATTAGCTCTCACACCAATATTTGCGTCTAGAGCCTTTGCATTGAGGGCTATGTGAAAACGGCTGTGGCGCTGATGTTGCCTGTGAATGTGGAGTTGGTGGCATGTGAAACCCGCATGTGGAGCATTCGTTTGTGTGGGATGCTCACCAAGCTTCATTTTAGTCCTAGGCACTCAAAGGGCACTAAGCATAGAATGTTAACACTGAGTTTCCTTGAGAGCTGCTTGGAAGCCTGATGGTGTGTGAAGTTAGTGAGCCAAATGGAGTTGTTCTCCCACAAGAACCACTCGGCTGATCCTTCTTCTTCAATATGCCCTTCACCAACATGCAGTGTTTCCTTGATTGAATTAGCTCTCACAGCAATATTTGCGTCTAGAGCCTTTGCATTGAGGGCTATCTGAAAACGGCTGTGGCTGTGAAGTTGCCTGTGAATGTGGAGTTGGTGGCATGTGAAACCCGCATGTGGAGCATTCGTTTGTGTGGGATGCTCACCAAGCTTCATTTCAGTCCTAGGCACTCAAAGGGCACTAAGCATAGAGTGTGAAAACTGAGTTTCCTTGAGAGCTGCTTGGAAGCCTGATGGTGTGTGAAGTTAGTGAGACAAAAAGAGTTGTTCTCCCACAAGAACCACTCTGCTGATTCTTCTTCAATATGCCCTTCACCAACATGCAGTGTTTCCTTGATTGAATTAGCTCTCACACCAATATTTGCGTCTAGAGCCTTTGCATTGAGGGCTATGTGAAAACGGCTGTGGCGCTGAAGTTGCCTGTGAATGTGGAGTTGGTGGCATGTGAAACCCGCATGTGGAGCATTCGTTTGTGTGGGATGCTCTACCAGGTTCATTCCTAGATAATGCACACAAAGGGCACTAAGCATAGAGTGTGAAAACTGAGTTTCCTTGAGAGCTGCTTGGAAGCCTGATGGTGTGTGAAGTTAGTAGCCAAATGGAGTTGTTCTCCCACAAGAACCACTCGGCTGATTCTTCTTCAATATGCCCTTCACCAACATGCAGTGTTTCCTTGATTGAATTAGCTCTCACACCAGTATTTGAGTCTAGACCCTTTGCATTGAAGGCCATGTGAAAACGGCTGTGGCGCTGAAGTTGCCTGTGAATGTGGAGTTGGTGGCATGTGAAACCCGCATGTGGAGCATTCGTTTGTGTGGGATGCTCTACCAGGTTCTTTCCTAGATAATGCACACAAAGGGCACTAAGCATAGAGTGTGAAAACTGAGTTTCCTTGAGAGCTGCTTGGAAGCCTGATGGTGTGTGAAGTTAGTGAGCCAAATGGAGTTGTTCTCCCACAAGAACCACTCGGCTGATTCTTCTTCAATATGCCCTTCACCAACATGCAGTGTTTCCTTGATTGCATTAGCTCTCACACCAATATTTGCGTCTAGAGCCTTTGCATTGAGGGCTATCTGAAAACGGCTGTGGCGCTGAAGTTGCCTGTGAATGTGGAGTTGGTGGCATGTGAAACCCGCATGTGGAGCATTCGTTTGTGTGGGATGCTCTACCAGGTTCATTCCTAGATAATGCACTCAAAGGGCACTAAGCATAGAGTGTGAAAACTGAGTTTCCTTGAGAGCTGCTTGGAAGCCTGATGGTGTGTGAAGTTAGTGAGCCAAATGGAGTTGTTCTCCCACAAGAACCACTCGGCTGATTCTTCTTCAATATGCCCTTCACCAACATGCAGTGTTTCCTTGATTGAATTAGCTCTCACACCAATATTTGCGTCTAGAGCCTTTGCATTGAGGGCTATCTGAAAACAGCTGTGGCGCTGAAGTTGCCTGTGAATATGGAGTTGGTGGCATGTGAAACCCGCATGTGGAGCATTCGTTTGTGTGGGATGCTCTACCAAGTTCATTCCTAGATAATACACACAAAGGGCACTAAGCATAGAGTGTGAAAACTGAGTTTCCTTGAGAGCTGCTTGGAAGCCTGATGGTGTGTGAAGTTAGTGAGCCAAATGGAGTTGTTCTCCCACAAGAACCACTCGGCTGATTCTTCTTCAATATGCCCTTCACCAACATGCAGTGTTTCCTTGATTGAATTAGCTCTCACACCAATATTTGCGTCTAGAGCCTTTGCATTGAGGGCTATGTGAAAACGGCTGTGGCGCTGAAGTTGCCTGTGAATGTGGAGTTGGTGGCATGTGAAACCCGCATGTGGAGCATTCGTTTGTGTGGGATGCTCACCAACCTTCATTTCAGTCCTAGGCACTCAAAGGGCACTAAGCATAGAGTGTGAAAACTGAGATTCCTTGAGAGCTGCTTGGAAGCCTGATGGTGTGTGAAGTTAGTGAGCCAAATGGAGTTGTTCTCCCACAAGAACCACTCGGCTGATCCTTCTTCAATATGCCCTTCACCAACATGCAGTGTTTCCTTGATTGAATTAGCTCTCACACCAATATTTGCGTCTAGAGCCTTTGCATTGAGGGCTATGTGAAAACGGCTGTGGCGCTGAAGTTGTCTGTGAATGTGGAGTTGGTGGCATGTGAAACCCGCATGTGGAGCATTCGTTTGTGTGGGATGCTCTATCAGATTCATTTCAGTCCTAGGCACTCAAAGGGCACTAAGCATAGAGTGTGAAAACTGAGTTTCCTTGAGAGCTGCTTGGAAGCCTGATGGTGTGTGAAGTTAGTGAGCCAAATGGAGTTGTTCTCCCACAAGAACCACTCGGCTGATCCTTCTTCAATATGCCCTTCACCAACATGAGTGTTTCCTTGATTGAATTAGCTCTCACACCAATATTTGCGTTTAGAGCCTTTGCATTGAGGGCTATGTGAAAACGGCTGTGGTGCTGAAGTTGCCTGAGAATGTGGAGTTGGTGGCATGTGAAACCTGCATGTGGAGCATTCGTTTGTGTGGAATGTTCACCAAGCTTCATTTCAGTCCTAGACACTCAAAGGGCACTAAGCATAGAGTGTGAAAACTGAGTTTCCTTGAGAGCTGCTTGGAAGCCTGATGGTGTGTGAAGTTAGTGAGCCAAATGGAGTTGTTCTCCCACAAGAACCACTCGGCTGATTCTTCTTCAATATGCCCTTCACCAACATGCAGTGTTTCCTTGATTGAATTAGCTCTCACACCAATATTTGCGTCTAGAGCCTTTGCATTGAGGGCTATGTGAAAACGGCTGTGGCGCTGAAGTTGCCTGTGAATGTGGAGTTGGTGGCATGTGAAACCCGCATGTGGAGCATTCGTTTGTGTGGAATGTTCACCAAGCTTCATTTCAGTACTAGGAACTCAAAGGGCACTAAGCATAGAGTGTGAAAACTGAGTTTCCTTGAGAGCTGCTTGGAAGCCTGATGGTGTGTGAAGTTAGTGAGCCAAATGGAGTTGTTCTCCCACAAGAACCACTCGGCTGATCCTTCTTCTTCAATATGCCCTTCACCAACATGCAGTGTTTCCTTGTTTGAATTAGCTCTCACACCAATATTTGCGTCTAGAGCCTTTGCATTGAGGGCTATCTGAAAACGGCTGTGGCGCTGAAGTTGCCTGTGAATGTGGAGTTGGTGGCATGTGAAACCCGCATGTGGAGCATTCGTTTGTGTGGGATGCTCACCAAGCTTCATTTTAGTCCTAGGCACTCAAAGGGCACTAAGCATAGAATGTGAACACTGAGTTTCCTTGAGAGCTGCTTGGAAGCCTGATGGTGTGTGAAGTTAGTGAGCCAAATGGAGTTGTTCTCCCACAAGAACCACTCGGCTGATCCTTCTTCTTCAATATGCCCTTCACCAACATGCAGTGTTTCCTTGATTGAATTAGCTCTCACACCAATATTTGCGTCTAGAGCCTTTGCATTGAGGGCTATCTGAAAACGCCTGTGGCTGTGAAGTTGCCTGTGAATGTGGAGTTGGTGGCATGTGAAACCCGCATGTGGAGCATTCGTTTGTGTGGGATGCTCACCAAACTTCATTTCAGTCCTAGGCATACAAAGGGCACTAAGCATAGAGTGTGAAAACTGAGTTTCCTTGAGAGCTGCTTGGAAGCCTGATGGTGTGTGAAGTTAGTGATCCAAAAAGAGTTGTTCTCCCACAAGAACCACTCGGCTGATCCTTCTTCTTCAATATGCCCTTCACCAACATGCAGTGTTTCCTTGATTGAATTAGCTCTCACAGCAATATTTGCGTCTAGAGCCTTTGCATTGAGGGCTATCTGAAAACGGCTGTGGCACTGAAGTTGCCTGTGAATGTGGAGTTGGTGGCATGTGAAACCCGCATGTGGAGCATTCGTTTGTGTGGGATGCTCACCAAGCTTCATTTTAGTCCTAGGCACTCAAAGGGCACTAAGCATAGAATGTGAACACTGAGTTTCCTTGAGAGCTGCTTGGAAGCCTGATGGTGTGTGAAGTTAGTGATCCAAATGGAGTTGTTCTCCCACAAGAACCACTCGGCTGATCCTTCTTCTTCAATATGCCCTTCACCAACATGCAGTGTTTCCTTGATTGAATTAGCTCTCACACCAATATTTGCGTCTAGAGCCTTTGCATTGAGGGCTATCTGAAAACGGCTGTGGCACTGAAGTTGCCTGTGAATGTGGAGTTGGTGGCATGTGAAACCCGCATGTGGAGCATTCGTTTGTGTGGGATGCTCACCAAGCTTCATTTCAGTCCTAGGCACTCAAAGGGCACTAAGCATAGAGTGTGAAAACTGAGTTTCCTTGAGAGCTGCTTGGAAGCCTGATGGTGTGTGAAGTTAGTGAGCCAAAAAGAGTTGTTCTCCCACAAGAACCACTAGGCTGATTCTTCTTCAATATGCCCTTCACCAACATGCAGTGTTTCCTTGATTGAATTACCTCTCACACCAATATTTGCGTCTAGAGCCTTTGCATTGAGGGCTATGTGAAAACGGCTGTGGCGCTGAAGTTGCCTGAGAATGTGGAGTTGGTGGCATGTGAAACCCGCATGTGGAGCATTCGTTTGTGTGGGATGCTCACCAAGCTTCATTTCAGTCCTAGGCACTCAAAGGGCACTAAGCATAGAATGTGAACACTGAGTTTCCTTGAGAGCTGCTTGGAAGCCTGATGGTGTGTGAAGTTAGTGATCCAAATGGAGTTGTTCTCCCACAAGAACCACTCGGCTGATCCTTCTTCTTCAATATGCCCTTCACCAACATGCAGTGTTTCCTTGATTGAATTAGCTCTCACACCAATATTGGCGTCTAGAGCCTTTGCATTGAGGGCTATGTGAAAACGGCTGTGGCGCTGAAGTTGCCTGTGAATGTGGAGTTGGTGGCATGTGAAACCCGCATGTGGAGCATTCGTTTGTGTGGGATGCTCTACCAGGTTCATTCCTAGATAATGCACTCAAAGGGCACTAAGCATAGAGTGTGAAAACTGAGTTTCCTTGAGAGCTGCTTGGAAGCCTGATGGTGTGTGAAGTTAGTGAGCCAAATGGAGTTGTTCTCCCACAAGAACCACTCGGCTGATTCTTCTTCAATATGCCCTTCACCAACATGCAGTGTTTCCTTGATTGAATTAGCTCTCACACCAATATTTGCGTCTAGAGCCTTTGCATTGAGGGCTATCTGAAAACGGCTGTGGCGCTGAAGTTGTCTGTGAATATGGAGTTGTTGGCATGTGAAACCCGCATGTGGAGCATTCGTTTGTGTGGGATGCTCTACCAGGTTCATTCCTAGATAATGCACTCAAAGGGCACTAAGCATAGAGTGTGAAAACTGAGTTTCCTTGAGAGCTGCTTGGAAGCCTGATGGTGTGTGAAGTTAGTGAGCCAAATGGAGTTGTTCTCCCACAAGAACCACTCGGCTGATTCTTCTTCAATATGCCCTTCACCAACATGCAGTGTTTCCTTGATTGAATTAGCTCTCACACCAATATTTGCGTCTAGAGCCTTTGCATTGAGGGCTATCTGAAAACGGCTGTGGCGCTGAAGTTGCCTGTGAATGTGGAGTTGGTGGCATGTGAAACCCGCATGTGGAGCATTCGTTTGTGTGGAATGTTCACCAAGCTTCATTTCAGTCCTAGGCACTCAAAGGGCACTAAGCATAGAGTGTGAAAACTGAGTTTCCTTGAGAGCTGCTTGGAAGCCTGATGGTGTGTGAAGTTAGTGATCCAAATGGAGTTGTTCTCCCACAAGAACCACTCGGCTGATTCTTCTTCAATATGCCCTTCACCAACATGCAGTGTTTCCTTGATTGAATTAGCTCTCACACCAATATTTGCGTCTAGAGCCTTTGCATTGAGGGCTATCTGAAAACGGCTGTGGCGCTGAAGTTGTCTGTGAATATGGAGTTGTTGGCATGTGAAACCCGCATGTGGAGCATTCGTTTGTGTGGGATGCTCTACCAGGTTCATTCCTAGATAATGCACTCAAAGGGCACTAAGCATAGAGTGTGAAAACTGAGTTTCCTTGAGAGCTGCTTGGAAGCCTGATGGTGTGTGAAGTTAGTGAGCCAAATGGAGTTGTTCTCCCACAAGAACCACTCGGCTGATTCTTCTTCAATATGCCCTTCACCAACATGCAGTGTTTCCTTGATTGAATTAGCTCTCACACCAATATTTGCGTCTAGAGCCTTTGCATTGAGGGCTATGTAAAAACGGCTGTGGCGCTGAAGTTGCCTGTGAATGTGGAGTTGGTGGCATGTGAAACCCGCATGTGGAGCATTCGTTTGTGTGGAATGTTCACCAAGCTTCATTTCAGTCCTAGGCACTCAAAGGGCACTAAGCATAGAGTGTGAAAACTGAGTTTCCTTGAGAGCTGCTTGGAAGCCTGATGGTGTGTGAAGTTAGTGATCCAAATGGAGTTGTTCTCCCACAAGAACCACTCGGCTGATTCTTCTTCAATATGCGCTTCACCAACATGCAGTGTTTCCTTGATTGAATTAGCTCTCACACCAATATTTGCGTCTAGAGCCTTTGCATTGAGGGCTATGTGAAAACGGCTGTGGCGCTGAAGTTGCCTGTGAATGTGGAGTTGGTGGCATGTAAAACCCGCATGTGGAGCATTCGTTTGTGTGGAATGTTCACCAAGCTTCATTTCATTACTAGGAACTCAAAGGGCACTAAGCATAGAGTGTGAAAACTGAGTTTCCTTGAGAGCTGCTTGGAAGCCTGATGGTGTGTGAAGTTAGTGATCCAAATGGAGTTGTTCTCCCACAAGAACCACTCGGCTGATCCTTCTTCTTCAATATGCCCTTCACCAAGATGCAGTGTTTCCTTGATTGAATTAGCTCTCACACCAATATTTGCGTCTAGAGCCTTTGCATTGAGGGCTATGTGAAAACGGCTGTGGCGCTGAAGTTGCCTGTGAATGTGGAGTTGGTGGCATGTGAAACCCGCATGTGGAGCATTCGTTTGTGTGGGATGCTCTACCAGGTTCATTCCTAGATAATGCACTCAAAGCGTACTAAGCATAGAGTGTGAAAACTGAGTTTCCTTGAGAGCTGCTTGGAAGCCTGATGGTGTGTGAAGTTAATGAGCCAAATGGAGTTGTTCTCCCACAAGAACCACTCGGCTGATTCTTCTTCAATATGCCCTTCACCAACATGCAGTGTTTCCTTGATTGAATTAGCTCTCACACCAATATTTGCGTCTAGAGCCTTTGCATTGAGGGCTATGTGAAAACGGCTGTGGCGCTGAAGTTGCCTGAGAATGTGGAGTTGGTGGCATGTGAAACCCGCATGTGGAGCATTCGTTTGTGTGGGATGCTCACCAAGCTTCATTTCAGTAATAGGCACTCAAAGGGCACTAAGCATAGAGTGTGAAAACTGAGTTTCCTGGAGAGCTGCTTGGAAGCCTGATGGTGTGTGAAGTTAGTGAGCCAAATGGAGTTGTTCTCCCACAAGAACCACTCTGCTGATCCTTCTTCTTCAATATGCCCTTCACCAACATGCAGTGTTTCCTTGATTGAATTAGCTCTCACACCAAAATTTGCGTCTAGAGCCTTTGCATTGAGGGCTATCTGAAAACGGCTGTGGCGCTGAAGTTGCCTGTGAATGTGGAGTTGGTGGCATGTGAAACCCGCATGTGGAGCATTCGTTTGTGTGGGTTGCTCACCAAGCTTCATTTCAGTCCTAGGCACTCAAAGGGCACTAAGCATAGAGTGTGAAAACTGAGTTTCCTTGAGAGCTGCTTGGAAGCCTGATGGTGTATGAGGTTAGTGAGCCAAATGGAGTTGTTCTCCCACAAGAACCACTCGGCTGATTCTTCTTCAATATGCCCTTCACCAACATGCAGTGTTTCCTTGATTGAAATAGCTCTCACACCAATATTTGCATCTAGAGCCTTTGCATTGAGGGCTATCTGAAAACGGCTGTGGTGCTGAAGTTGCCTGAGAATGTGGAGTTGGTGGCATGTGAAACCCGCATGTGGAGCATTCGTTTGTGTGGGATGCTCTACCAGGTTCATTCCTAGATAATGCACTCAAAGAGCACTAAGCATAGAGTGTGAAAACTGAGTTTCCTTGAGAGCTGCTTGGAAGCCTGATGCTGTGTGAAGTTAGTGAGCCAAATGGAGTTGTTCTCCCACAAGGTCCACTCGGCTGATCCTTCTTCAATATGCCCTGCACCAACATGCAGTGTTTCCTTGATTGAATTAGCTCTCACAACAATATTTGCGTCTAGAGCCTTTGCATTGAGGGCTATCTGAAAGCGGCTGTGGCGCTGAAGTTGCCTGTGAATGTGGAGTTGGTGGCATGTGAAACCCGCATGTGGAGCATTCGTTTGTGTGGGATGCTCTACCAGGTTCATTTCAGTCCTAGGCACTCAAAGCGCACTAAGCATAGAGTGTGAAAACTGAGTTTCCTTGAGAGCTGCTTGGAAGCCTGATGGTGTGTGAAGTTAGTGAGCCAAATGGAGTTGTTCTCCCACAAGAACCACTCGGCTGATTCTTCTTCAATATGCCCTTCACCAACATGCAGTGTTTCCTTGATTGAATTAGCTCTCACACCAATATTTGAGTCTAGAGCCTTTGCATTGAGGGCTATCTGAAAACGGCTGTGGCGCTGAAGTTGCCTGTGAATGTGGAGTTGGTGGCATGTGAAACCCGCATGTGGAGCATTCGTTTGTGTGGGATGCTCTACCAGGTTCATTCCTAGATAATGCACTCATAGGGCACTAAGCATAGAGTGTGAAAACTGAGTTTCCTTGAGAGCTGCTTGGAAGCCTGATGGTGTGTGAAGTTAGTGAGCCAAATGGAGTTGTTCTCCCACAAGAACCACTCGGCTGATTCTTCTTCAATATGCTCTTCACCAACATGCAGTGTTTCCTTGATTGAATTAGCTCTCACAGCAATATTTGCGTCTATAGCCTTTGCATTGAGGGCTATGTGAAAACGGCTGTGGCGCTGAAGTTGCCTGAGAATGTGGAGTTGGTGGCATGTGAAACCCGCATGTGGAGCATTCGTTTGTGTGGGATGCTCACCAAGCTTCATTTCAGTCCTAGGCACTCAAAGGGCACTAAGCATAGAGTGTGAAAACTGAGTTTCCTGGAGAGCTGCTTGGAAGCCTGATGGTGTGTGAAGTTAGTGAGCCAAATGGAGTTGTTCTCCCACAAGAACCACTCTGCTGATCCTTCTTCTTCAATATGCCCTTCACCAACATGCAGTGTTTCCTTGATTGAATTAGCTCTCACACCAATATTTGCGTCTAGAGCCTTTGCATTGAGGGCTATGTGAAAACGGCTGTGGCGCTGAAGTTGCCTGAGAATGTGGAGTTGGTGGCATGTGAAACCCGCATGTGGAGCATTCGTTTGTGTGGGATGCTCACCAAGCTTCATTTCAGTAATAGGCACTCAAAGGGCACTAAGCATAGAGTGTGAAAACTGAGTTTCCTGGAGAGCTGCTTGGAAGCCTGATGGTGTGTGAAGTTAGTGAGCCAAATGGAGTTGTTCTCCCACAAGAACCACTCTGCTGATCCTTCTTCTTCAATATGCCCTTCACCAACATGCAGTGTTTCCTTGATTGAATTAGCTCTCACACCAAAATTTGCGTCTAGAGCCTTTGCATTGAGGGCTATCTGAAAACGGCTGTGGCGCTGAAGTTGCCTGTGAATGTGGAGTTGGTGGCATGTGAAACCCGCATGTGGAGCATTCGTTTGTGTGGGTTGCTCACCAAGCTTCATTTCAGTCCTAGGCACTCAAAGGGCACTAAGCATAGAGTGTGAAAACTGAGTTTCCTTGAGAGCTGCTTGGAAGCCTGATGGTGTATGAGGTTAGTGAGCCAAATGGAGTTGTTCTCCCACAAGAACCACTCGGCTGATTCTTCTTCAATATGCCCTTCACCAACATGCAGTGTTTCCTTGATTGAAATAGCTCTCACACCAATATTTGCATCTAGAGCCTTTGCATTGAGGGCTATCTGAAAACGGCTGTGGTGCTGAAGTTGCCTGAGAATGTGGAGTTGGTGGCATGTGAAACCCGCATGTGGAGCATTCGTTTGTGTGGGATGCTCTACCAGGTTCATTCCTAGATAATGCACTCAAAGAGCACTAAGCATAGAGTGTGAAAACTGAGTTTCCTTGAGAGCTGCTTGGAAGCCTGATGCTGTGTGAAGTTAGTGAGCCAAATGGAGTTGTTCTCCCACAAGGTCCACTCGGCTGATCCTTCTTCAATATGCCCTGCACCAACATGCAGTGTTTCCTTGATTGAATTAGCTCTCACAACAATATTTGCGTCTAGAGCCTTTGCATTGAGGGCTATCTGAAAGCGGCTGTGGCGCTGAAGTTGCCTGTGAATGTGGAGTTGGTGGCATGTGAAACCCGCATGTGGAGCATTCGTTTGTGTGGGATGCTCTACCAGGTTCATTCCTAGATAATGCACTCAAAGCGCACTAAGCATAGAGTGTGAAAACTGAGTTTCCTTGAGAGCTGCTTGGAAGCCTGATGGTGTGTGAAGTTAGTGAGCCAAATGGAGTTGTTCTCCCACAAGAACCACTCGGCTGATTCTTCTTCAATATGCCCTTCACCAACATGCAGTGTTTCCTTGATTGAATTAGCTCTCACACCAATATTTGAGTCTAGAGCCTTTGCATTGAGGGCTATCTGAAAACGGCTGTGGCGCTGAAGTTGCCTGTGAATGTGGAGTTGGTGGCATGTGAAACCCGCATGTGGAGCATTCGTTTGTGTGGGATGCTCTACCAGGTTCATTCCTAGATAATGCACTCATAGGGCACTAAGCATAGAGTGTGAAAACTGAGTTTCCTTGAGAGCTGCTTGGAAGCCTGATGGTGTGTGAAGTTAGTGAGCCAAATGGAGTTGTTCTCCCACAAGAACCACTCGCCTGATTCTTCTTCAATATGCTCTTCACCAACATGCAGTGTTTCCTTGATTGAATTAGCTCTCACAGCAATATTTGCGTCTATAGCCTTTGCATTGAGGGCTATGTGAAAACGGCTGTGGCGCTGAAGTTGCCTGAGAATGTGGAGTTGGTGGCATGTGAAACCCGCATGTGGAGCATTCGTTTGTGTGGGATGCTCACCAAGCTTCATTTCAGTCCTAGGCACTCAAAGGGCACTAAGCATAGAGTGTGAAAACTGAGTTTCCTGGAGAGCTGCTTGGAAGCCTGATGGTGTGTGAAGTTAGTGAGCCAAATGGAGTTGTTCTCCCACAAGAACCACTCTGCTGATCCTTCTTCTTCAATATGCCCTTCACCAACATGCAGTGTTTCCTTGATTGAATTAGCTCTCACACCAATATTTGCGTCTAGAGCCTTTTCATTGAGGGCTATGTGAAAACGGCTGTGGCGCTGAAGTTGCCTGTGAATGTGGAGTTGGTGGCATGTGAAACCCGCATGTGGAGCATTCGTTTGTGTGGGATGCTCTACCAGGTTCATTCCTAGATAATGCACTCAAAGGGCACTAAGCATAGAGTGTGAAAACTGAGTTTCCTGGAGAGCTGCTTGGAAGCCTGACGGTGTGTGAAGTTAGTGAGCCAAATGGAGTTGTTCTCCCACAAGAACCACTCGGCTGATTCTTCTTCAATATGCCCTTCACCAACATGCAGTGTTTCCATGATTGAAATAGCTCTCACACCAATATTTGCATCTAGAGCCTTTGCATTGAGGGCTATCTGAAAACGGCTGTGGTGCTGAAGTTGCCTGTGAATGTGGAGTTGGTGGCATGTGAAACCCGCATGTGGAGCATTCGTTTGTGTGGGATGCTCTACCAGGTTCATTCCTAGATAATGCACTCAAAGCGCACTAAGCATAGAGTGTGAAAACTGAGTTTCCTTGAGAGCTGCTTGGAAGCCTGATGGTGTGTGAAGTTAGTGAGCCAAATGGAGTTGTTCTCCCACAAGAACCACTCGGCTGATTCTTCTTCAATATGCCCTTCACCAACATGCAGTGTTTCCTTGATTGCATTAGCTCTCACACCAATATTTGCGTCTAGAGCCTTTGCATTGAGGGCTATGTGAAAACGGCTGTGGCGCTGAAGTTGCCTGTGAATGTGGAGTTGGTGGCATGTGAAACCCGCATGTGGAGCATTCGTTTGTGTGGGATGCTCTACCAGGTTCATTCCTAGATAATGCACTCAAAGGGCACTAAGCATAGAGTGTGAAAACTGAGTTTCCTGGAGAGCTGCTTGGAAGCCTGACGGTGTGTGAAGTTAATGAGCCAAATGGAGTTGTTCTCCCACAAGAACCACTCGGCTGATTCTTCTTCAATATGCCCTTCACCAACATGCAGTGTTTCCTTGATTGAAATAGCTCTCACACCAATATTTGCATCTAGAGCCTTTGCATTGAGGGCTATCTGAAAACGGCTGTGGTGCTGAAGTTGCCTGAGAATGTGGAGTTGGTGGCATGTGAAACCCGCATGTGGAGCATTCGTTTGTGTGGGATGCTCACCAAACTTCATTTCAGTCCTAGGCACTCAAAGGGCACTAAGCATAGAGTGTGAAAACTGAGTTTACCTGACAGCTACTTGGAAGCCTGATGGTGTGTGAAGTTAGTGATCCAAAAAGAGTTGTTCTCCCACAAGAACCACTCGGCTGATCCTTCTTCTTCAATATGCCCTTCACCAACATGCAGTGTTTCCTTGATTGAATTAGCTCTCACAGCAATATTTGCGTCTAGAGCCTTTGCATTGAGGGCTATCTGAAAACGGCTGTGGCACTGAAGTTGCCTGTGAATGTGGAGTTGGTGGCATGTGAAACCCGCATGTGGAGCATTCGTTTGTGTGGGATGCTCACCAAGCTTCATTTTAGTCCTAGGCACTCAAAGGGCACTAAGCATAGAATGTGAACACTGAGTTTCCTTGAGAGCTGCTTGGAAGCCTGATGGTGTGTGAAGTTAGTGATCCAAATGGAGTTGTTCTCCCACAAGAACCACTCGGCTGATCCTTCTTCTTCAATATGCCCTTCACCAACATGCAGTGTTTCCTTGATTGAATTAGCTCTCACACCAATATTTGCGTCTAGAGCCTTTGCATTGAGGGCTATCTGAAAACGGCTGTGGCACTGAAGTTGCCTGTGAATGTGGAGTTGGTGGCATGTGAAACCCGCATGTGGAGCATTCGTTTGTGTGGGATGCTCACCAAGCTTCATTTCAGTCCTAGGCACTCAAAGGGCACTAAGCATAGAGTGTGAAAACTGAGTTTCCTTGAGAGCTGCTTGGAAGCCTGATGGTGTGTGAAGTTAGTGAGCCAAAAAGAGTTGTTCTCCCACAAGAACCACTAGGCTGATTCTTCTTCAATATGCCCTTCACCAACATGCAGTGTTTCCTTGATTGAATTACCTCTCACACCAATATTTGCGTCTAGAACCTTTGCATTGAGGGCTATGTGAAAACGGCTGTGGCGCTGAAGTTGCCTGTGAATGTGGACTTGGTGGCATGTGAAACCCGCATGTGGAGCATTCGTTTGTGTGGGATGCTCTACCAGGTTCATTCCTAGATAATGCACTCAAAGGGCACTAAGCATAGAGTGTGAAAACTGAGTTTCCTTGAGAGCTGCTTGGAAGCCTGATGGTGTGTGAAGTTAGTGAGCCAAATGGAGTTGTTCTCCCACAAGAACCACTCGGCTGATTCTTCTTCAATATGCCCTTCACCAACATGCAGTGTTTCCTTGATTGAATTAGCTCTCACACCAATATTTGCGTCTAGAGCCTTTGCATTGAGGGCTATCTGAAAACGGCTGTGGCGCTGAAGTTGTCTGTGAATATGGAGTTGTTGGCATGTGAAACCCGCATGTGGAGCATTCGTTTGTGTGGGATGCTCTACCAGGTTCATTCCTAGATAATGCACTCAAAGGGCACTAAGCATAGAGTGTGAAAACTGAGTTTCCTTGAGAGCTGCTTGGAAGCCTGATGGTGTGTGAAGTTAGTGAGCCAAATGGAGTTGTTCTCCCACAAGAACCACTCGGCTGATTCTTCTTCAATATGCCCTTCACCAACATGCAGTGTTTCCTTGATTGAATTAGCTCTCACACCAATATTTGCGTCTAGAGCCTTTGCATTGAGGGCTATCTGAAAACGGCTGTGGCGCTGAAGTTGCCTGTGAATGTGGAGTTGGTGGCATGTGAAACCCGCATGTGGAGCATTCGTTTGTGTGGAATGTTCACCAAGCTTCATTTCAGTCCTAGGCACTCAAAGGGCACTAAGCATAGAGTGTGAAAACTGAGTTTCCTTGAGAGCTGCTTGGAAGCCTGATGGTGTGTGAAGTTAGTGATCCAAATGGAGTTGTTCTCCCACAAGAACCACTCGGCTGATTCTTCTTCAATATGCCCTTCACCAACATGCAGTGTTTCCTTGATTGAATTAGCTCTCACACCAATATTTGCGTCTAGAGCCTTTGCATTGAGGGCTATCTGAAAACGGCTGTGGCGCTGAAGTTGTCTGTGAATATGGAGTTGTTGGCATGTGAAACCCGCATGTGGAGCATTCGTTTGTGTGGGATGCTCTACCAGGTTCATTCCTAGATAATGCACTCAAAGGGCACTAAGCATAGAGTGTGAAAACTGAGTTTCCTTGAGAGCTGCTTGGAAGCCTGATGGTGTGTGAAGTTAGTGAGCCAAATGGAGTTGTTCTCCCACAAGAACCACTCGGCTGATTCTTCTTCAATATGCCCTTCACCAACATGCAGTGTTTCCTTGATTGAATTAGCTCTCACACCAATATTTGCGTCTAGAGCCTTTGCATTGAGGGCTATGTAAAAACGGCTGTGGCGCTGAAGTTGCCTGTGAATGTGGAGTTGGTGGCATGTGAAACCCGCATGTGGAGCATTCGTTTGTGTGGAATGTTCACCAAGCTTCATTTCAGTCCTAGGCACTCAAAGGGCACTAAGCATAGAGTGTGAAAACTGAGTTTCCTTGAGAGCTGCTTGGAAGCCTGATGGTGTGTGAAGTTAGTGATCCAAATGGAGTTGTTCTCCCACAAGAACCACTCGGCTGATTCTTCTTCAATATGCGCTTCACCAACATGCAGTGTTTCCTTGATTGAATTAGCTCTCACACCAATATTTGCGTCTAGAGCCTTTGCATTGAGGGCTATGTGAAAACGGCTGTGGCGCTGAAGTTGCCTGTGAATGTGGAGTTGGTGGCATGTAAAACCCGCATGTGGAGCATTCGTTTGTGTGGAATGTTCACCAAGCTTCATTTCATTACTAGGAACTCAAAGGGCACTAAGCATAGAGTGTGAAAACTGAGTTTCCTTGAGAGCTGCTTGGAAGCCTGATGGTGTGTGAAGTTAGTGAGCCAAATGGAGTTGTTCTCCCACAAGAACCACTCGGCTGATCCTTCTTCTTCAATATGCCCTTCACCAACATGCAGTGTTTCCTTGATTGAATTAGCTCTCACACCAATATTTGCGTCTAGAGCCTTTGCATTGAGGGCTATGTGAAAACGGCTGTGGCGCTGAAGTTGCCTGTGAATGTGGAGTTGGTGGCATGTGAAACCCGCATGTGGAGCATTCGTTTGTGTGGGATGCTCTACCAGGTTCATTCCTAGATAATGCACTCAAAGCGCACTAAGCATAGAGTGTGAAAACTGAGTTTCCTTGAGAGCTGCTTGGAAGCCTGATGGTGTGTGAAGTTAGTGAGCCAAATGGAGTTGTTCTCCCACAAGAACCACTCGGCTGATTCTTCTTCAATATGCCCTTCACCAACATGCAGTGTTTCCTTGATTGAATTAGCTCTCACACCAATATTTGCGTCTAGAGCCTTTGCATTGAGGGCTATCTGAAAACGGCTGTGGCGCTGAAGTTGCCTGAGAATGTGGAGTTGGTGGCATGTGAAACCCGCATGTGGAGCATTCGTTTGTGTGGGATGCTCACCAAGCTTCATTTCAGTAATAGGCACTCAAAGGGCACTAAGCATAGAGTGTGAAAACTGAGTTTCCTGGAGAGCTGCTTGGAAGCCTGATGGTGTGTGAAGTTAGTGAGCCAAATGGAGTTGTTCTCCCACAAGAACCACTCTGCTGATCCTTCTTCTTCAATATGCCCTTCACCAACATGCAGTGTTTCCTTGATTGAATTAGCTCTCACACCAAAATTTGCGTCTAGAGCCTTTGCATTGAGGGCTATCTGAAAACGGCTGTGGCGCTGAAGTTCCCTGTGAATGTGGAGTTGGTGGCATGTGAAACCCGCATGTGGAGCATTCGTTTGTGTGGGTTGCTCACCAAGCTTCATTTCAGTCCTAGGCACTCAAAGGGCACTAAGCATAGAGTGTGAAAACTGAGTTTCCTTGAGAGCTGCTTGGAAGCCTGATGGTGTATGAGGTTAGTGAGCCAAATGGAGTTGTTCTCCCACAAGAACCACTCGGCTGATTCTTCTTCAATATGCCCTTCACCAACATGCAGTGTTTCCTTGATTGAAATAGCTCTCACACCAATATTTGCATCTAGAGCCTTTGCATTGAGGGCTATCTGAAAACGGCTGTGGTGCTGAAGTTGCCTGAGAATGTGGAGTTGGTGGCATGTGAAACCCGCATGTGGAGCATTCGTTTGTGTGGGATGCTCTACCAGGTTCATTCCTAGATAATGCACTCAAAGAGCACTAAGCATAGAGTGTGAAAACTGAGTTTCCTTGAGAGCTGCTTGGAAGCCTGATGCTGTGTGAAGTTAGTGAGCCAAATGGAGTTGTTCTCCCACAAGGTCCACTCGGCTGATCCTTCTTCAATATGCCCTGCACCAACATGCAGTGTTTCCTTGATTGAATTAGCTCTCACAACAATATTTGCGTCTAGAGCCTTTGCATTGAGGGCTATCTGAAAGCGGCTGTGGCGCTGAAGTTGCCTGTGAATGTGGAGTTGGTGGCATGTGAAACCCGCATGTGGAGCATTCGTTTGTGTGGGATGCTCTACCAGGTTCATTCGTAGATAATGCACTCAAAGCGCACTAAGCATAGAGTGTGAAAACTGAGTTTCCTTGAGAGCTGCTTGGAAGCCTGATGGTGTGTGAAGTTAGTGAGCCAAATGGAGTTGTTCTCCCACAAGAACCACTCGGCTGATTCTTCTTCAATATGCCCTTCACCAACATGCAGTGTTTCCTTGATTGAATTAGCTCTCACACCAATATTTGAGTCTAGAGCCTTTGCATTGAGGGCTATCTGAAAACGGCTGTGGCGCTGAAGTTGCCTGTGAATGTGGAGTTGGTGGCATGTGAAACCCGCATGTGGAGCATTCGTTTGTGTGGGATGCTCTACCAGGTTCATTCCTAGATAATGCACTCATAGGGCACTAAGCATAGAGTGTGAAAACTGAGTTTCCTTGAGAGCTGCTTGGAAGCCTGATGGTGTGTGAAGTTAGTGAGCCAAATGGAGTTGTTCTCCCACAAGAACCACTCGGCTGATTCTTCTTCAATATGCTCTTCACCAACATGCAGTGTTTCCTTGATTGAATTAGCTCTCACAGCAATATTTGCGTCTATAGCCTTTGCATTGAGGGCTATGTGAAAACGGCTGTGGCGCTGAAGTTGCCTGAGAATGTGGAGTTGGTGGCATGTGAAACCCGCATGTGGAGCATTCGTTTGTGTGGGATGCTCACCAAGCTTCATTTCAGTCCTAGGCACTCAAAGGGCACTAAGCATAGAGTGTGAAAACTGAGTTTCCTGGAGAGCTGCTTGGAAGCCTGATGGTGTGTGAAGTTAGTGAGCCAAATGGAGTTGTTCTCCCACAAGAACCACTCTGCTGATCCTTCTTCTTCAATATGCCCTTCACCAACATGCAGTGTTTCCTTGATTGAATTAGCTCTCACACCAATATTTGCGTCTAGAGCCTTTGCATTGAGGGCTATGTGAAAACGGCTGTGGCGCTGAAGTTGCCTGTGAATGTGGAGTTGGTGGCATGTGAAACCCGCATGTGGAGCATTCGTTTGTGTGGGATGCTCTACCAGGTTCATTCCTAGATAATGCACTCAAAGGGCACTAAGCATAGAGTGTGAAAACTGAGTTTCCTTGAGAGCTGCTTGGAAGCATGATGCTGTGTGAAGTTAGTGAGCCAAATGGAGTTGTTCTCCCACAAGAACCACTCGGCTGATTCTTCTTCAATATGCCCTTCACCAACATGCAGTGTTTCCTTGATAGAATTAGCTCTCACACCAGTATTTGAGTCTAGAGCCTTTGCATTGAGGGCTATGTGAAAACGGCTGTGGCGCTGAAGTTGCCTGTGAATGTGGAGTTGGTGGCATGTGAAACCCGCATGTGGAGCATTCGTTTGTGTGGGATGCTCTACCAGGTTCATTCCTAGATAATGCACTCAAAGCGCACTAAGCATAGAGTGTGAAAACTGAGTTTCCTTGAGAGCTGCTTGGAAGCCTGATGGTGTGTGAAGTTAGTGAGCCAAATGGAGTTGTTCTCCCACAAGAACCACTCGGCTGATTCTTCTTCAATATGCCCTTCACCAACATGCAGTGTTTCCTTGATTGCATTAGCTCTCACACCAATATTTGCGTCTAGAGCCTTTGCATTGAGGGCTATGTGAAAACGGCTGTGGCGCTGAAGTTGCCTGTGAATGTGGAGTTGGTGGCATGTGAAACCCGCATGTGGAGCATTCGTTTGTGTGGGATGCTCTACCAGGTTCATTCCTAGATAATGCACTCAAAGGGCACTAAGCATAGAGTGTGAAAACTGAGTTTCCTTGAGAGCTGCTTGGAAGCCTGATGGTGTGTGAAGTTAGCGAGCCAAATGGAGTTGTTCTCCCACAAGAACCACTCGGCTGATTCTTCTTCAATATGCCCTTCACCAACATGCAGTGTTTCCTTGATTGAATTAGCTCTCACAACAATATTTGCGTCTAGAGCCTTTGCATTGAGGGCTATGTGAAAACGGCTGTGGCGCTGAAGTTGCCTGAGAATGTGGAGTTGGTGGCATGTGAAACCCGCATGTGGAGCATTCGTTTGTGTGGGATGCTCTACCAGGTTCATTCCTAGATAATGCACTCATAGGGCACTAAGCATAGAGTGTGAAAACTGAGTTTCCTTGAGAGCTGCTTGGAAGCCTGATGGTGTGTGAAGTTAGTGAGCCAAATGGAGTTGTTCTCCCACAAGAACCACTCTGCTGATCCTTCTTCTTCAATATGCCCTTCACCAACATGCAGTGTTTCCTTGATTGAATTAGCTCTCACACCAATATTTGCGTCTAGAGCCTTTTCATTGAGGGCTATGTGAAAACGGCTGTGGCGCTGAAGTTGCCTGTGAATGTGGAGTTGGTGGCATGTGAAACCCGCATGTGGAGCATTCGTTTGTGTGGGATGCTCTACCAGGTTCATTCCTAGATAATGCACTCAAAGGGCACTAAGCATAGAGTGTGAAAACTGAGTTTCCTGGAGAGCTGCTTGGAAGCCTGACGGTGTGTGAAGTTAATGAGCCAAATGGAGTTGTTCTCCCACAAGAACCACTCGGCTGATTCTTCTTCAATATGCCCTTCACCAACATGCAGTGTTTCCTTGATTGAAATAGCTCTCACACCAATATTTGCATCTAGAGCCTTTGCATTGAGGGCTATCTGAAAACGGCTGTGGTGCTGAAGTTGCCTGAGAATGTGGAGTTGGTGGCATGTGAAACCCGCATGTGGAGCATTCGTTTGTGTGGGATGCTCTACCAGGTTCATTCCTAGATAATGCACTCAATGCACACTAAGCATAGAGTGTGAAAACTGAGTTTCCTTGAGAGCTGCTTGGAAGCATGATGCTGTGTGAAGTTAGTGAGCCAAATGGAGTTGTTCTCCCACAAGAACCACTCGGCTGATTCTTCTTCAATATGCCCTTCACCAACATGCAGTGTTTCCTTGATAGAATTAGCTCTCACACCAGTATTTGAGTCTAGAGCCTTTGCATTGAGGGCTATGTGAAAACGGCTGTGGCGCTGAAGTTGCCTGTGAATGTGGAGTTGGTGGCATGTGAAACCCGCATGTGGAGCATTCGTTTGTGTGGGATGCTCTACCAGGTTCATTCCTAGATAATGCACTCAAAGCGCACTAAGCATAGAGTGTGAAAACTGAGTTTCCTTGAGAGCTGCTTGGAAGCCTGATGGTGTGTGAAGTTAGTGAGCCAAATGGAGTTGTTCTCCCACAAGAACCACTCGGCTGATTCTTCTTCAATATGCCCTTCACCAACATGCAGTGTTTCCTTGATTGCATTAGCTCTCACACCAATATTTGCGTCTAGAGCCTTTGCATTGAGGGCTATGTGAAAACGGCTGTGGCGCTGAAGTTGCCTGTGAATGTGGAGTTGGTGGCATGTGAAACCCGCATGTGGAGCATTCGTTTGTGTGGGATGCTCTACCAGGTTCATTCCTAGATAATGCACTCAAAGGGCACTAAGCATAGAGTGTGAAAACTGAGTTTCCTTGAGAGCTGCTTGGAAGCCTGATGGTGTGTGAAGTTAGCGAGCCAAATGGAGTTGTTCTCCCACAAGAACCACTCGGCTGATTCTTCTTCAATATGCCCTTCACCAACATGCAGTGTTTCCTTGATTGAATTAGCTCTCACACCAATATTTGCGTCTAGAGCCTTTGCATTGAGGGCTATGTGAAAACGGCTGTGGCGCTGAAGTTGCCTGAGAATGTGGAGTTGGTGGCATGTGAAACCCGCATGTGGAGCATTCGTTTGTGTGGGATGCTCTACCAGGTTCATTCCTAGATAATGCACTCAAAGGGCACTAAGCATAGAGTGTGAAAACTGAGTTTCCTTGAGAGCTGCTTGGAAGCCTGATGGTGTGTGAAGTTAGTGATCCAAATGGAGTTGTTCTCCCTCAAGAACCACTCTGCTGATCCTTCTTCTTCAATATGCCCTTCACCAACATGCAGTGTTTCCTTGATTGAATTAGCTCTCACACCAACATTTGCGTCTAGAGCCTTTGCATTGAGGGCTATCTGAAAACGGCTGTGGCGCTGAAGTTGCCTGTGAATGTGGAGTTGGTGGCATGTGAAACCCGCATGTGGAGCATTCGATTGTGTGGGATGCTCACCAAGCTTCATTTTAGTCCTAGGCACTCAAAGGGCACTAAGCATAGAGTGTGAAAACTGAGTTTCCTTGAGAGCTGCTTGGAAGCCTGATGGTGTGTGAAGTTAGTGAGCCAAATGGAGTTGTTCTCCCACAAGAACCACTCGGCTGATTCTTCTTCAATATGCCCTTCACCAACATGCAGTGTTTCCTTGATTGAATTAGCTCTCACACAAGTATTTGAGTCTAGAGCCTTTGCATTGAGAGCTATGTGAAAACGGCTGTGGCGCTGAAGTTGCCTGTGAATGTGGAGTTGGTGGCATGTGAAACCCGCATGTGGAGCATTCATTTGTGTGGGATGCTCTACCAGGTTCATTCCTAGATAATGCACTCAAAGGGCACTAAGCATAGAGTGTCAAAACTGAGTTTCCTTGAGAGCTGCTTGGAAGCCTGATGGTGTGTGAAGTTAGTGAGCCAAATGGAGTTGTTCTCCCACAAGAACCACTCGGCTGATTCTTCTTCAAAATGCCCTTCACCAACATGCAGTGTTTCCTTGATTGCATTAGCTCTCACACCAATATTTGCGTCTAGAGCCTTTGCATTGAGGGCTATCTGAAAACGGCTGTGGCGCTGAAGTTGCCTGTGAATGTGGAGTTGGTGGCATGTGAAACCCGCATGTGGAGCATTCGTTTGTGTGGGATGCTCTACCAGGTTCATTCCTAGATAATGCACTCAAAGGGCACTAAGCATAGAGTGTGAAAACTGAGTTTCCTTGAGAGCTGCTTGGAAGCCTGATGGTGTGTGAAGTTAATGAGCCAAATGGAGTTGTTCTCCCACAAGAACCACTCGGCTGATTCTTCTTCAATATGCCCTTCACCAACATGCAGTGTTTCCTTGATTGAATTAGCTCTCACACCAATATTTGCGTCTAGAGCCTTTGCATTGAGGGCTATGTGAAAACGGCTGTGGCGCTGAAGTTGCCTGAGAATGTGGAGTTGGTGGCATGTGAAACCCGCATGTGGAGCATTCGTTTGTGTGGGATGCTCTACCAGGTTCATTCCTAGATAATGCACTCAAAGCTCACTAAGCATAGAGTGTGAAAACTGAGTTTCCTGGAGAGCTGCTTGGAAGCCTGACGGTGTGTGAAGTTAATGAGCCAAATGGAGTTGTTCTCCCACAAGAACCACTCGGCTGATTCTTCTTCAATATGCCCTTCACCAACATGCAGTGTTTCCTTGATTGAAATAGCTCTCACACCAATATTTGCATCTAGAGCCTTTGCATTGAGGGCTATGTGAAAACGGCTGTGGTGCTGAAGTTGCCTGAGAATGTGGAGTTGGTGGCATGTGAAACCCGCATGTGGAGCATTCGTTTGTGTGGGATGCTCTACCAGGTTCATTCCTAGATAATGCACGCAAAGCGCACTAAGCATAGAGTGTGAAAACTGAGTTTCCTTGAGAGCTGCTTGGAAGCATGATGCTGTGTGAAGTTAGTGAGCCAAATGGAGTTGTTCTCCCACAAGAACCACTCGGCTGATTCTTCTTCAATATGCCCTTCACCAACATGCAGTGTTTCCTTGATAGAATTAGCTCTCACACCAGTATTTGAGTCTAGAGCCTTTGCATTGAGGGCTATGTGAAAACGGCTGTGGCGCTGAAGTTGCCTGTGAATGTGGAGTTGGTGGCATGTGAAACCCGCATGTGGAGCATTCGTTTGTGTGGGATGCTCTACCAGTTTCATTCCTAGATAATGCACTCAAAGCGCACTAAGCATAGAGTGTGAAAACTGAGTTTCCTTGAGAGCTGCTTGGAAGCCTGATGGTGTGTGAAGTTAGTGAGCCAAATGGAGTTGTTCTCCCACAAGAACCACTCGGCTGATTCTTCTTCAATATGCCCTTCACCAACATGCAGTGTTTCCTTGATTGCATTAGCTCTCACACCAATATTTGCGTCTAGAGCCTTTGCATTGAGGGCTATGTGAAAACGGCTGTGGCGCTGAAGTTGCCTGTGAATGTGGAGTTGGTGGCATGTGAAACCCGCATGTGGAGCATTCGTTTGTGTGGGATGCTCTACCAGGTTCATTCCTAGATAATGCACTCAAAGGGCACTAAGCATAGAGTGTGAAAACTGAGTTTCCTTGAGAGCTGCTTGGAAGCCTGATGGTGTGTGAAGTTAGCGAGCCAAATGGAGTTGTTCTCCCACAAGAACCACTCGGCTGATTCTTCTTCAATATGCCCTTCACCAACATGCAGTGTTTCCTTGATTGAATTAGCTCTCACACCAATATTTGCGTCTAGAGCCTTTGCATTGAGGGCTATGTGAAAACGGCTGTGGCGCTGAAGTTGCCTGAGAATGTGGAGTTGGTGGCATGTGAAACCCGCATGTGGAGCATTCGTTTGTGTGGGATGCTCTACCAGGTTCATTCCTAGATAATGCACTCAAAGGGCACTAAGCATAGAGTGTGAAAACTGAGTTTCCTTGAGAGCTGCTTGGAAGCCTGATGGTGTGTGAAGTTAGTGATCCAAATGGAGTTGTTCTCCCACAAGAACCACTCTGCTGATCCTTCTTCTTCAATATGCCCTTCACCAACATGCAGTGTTTCCTTGATTGAATTAGCTCTCACACCAACATTTGCGTCTAGAGCCTTTGCATTGAGGGCTATCTGAAAACGGCTGTGGCGCTGAAGTTGCCTGTGAATGTGGAGTTGGTGGCATGTGAAACCCGCATGTGGAGCATTCGATTGTGTGGGATGCTCACCAAGCTTCATTTTAGTCCTAGGCACTCAAAGGGCACTAAGCATAGAGTGTGAACACTGAGTTTCCTTGAGAGCTGCTTGGAAGCCTGATGGTGTGTGAAGTTAGTGAGCCAAATGGAGTTGTTCTCCCACAAGAACCACTCGGCTGATTCTTCTTCAATATGCCCTTCACCAACATGCAGTGTTTCCTTGATTGAATTAGCTCTCACACAAGTATTTGAGTCTAGAGCCTTTGCATTGAGAGCTATGTGAAAACGGCTGTGGCGCTGAAGTTGCCTGTGAATGTGGAGTTGGTGGCATGTGAAACCCGCATGTGGAGCATTCATTTGTGTGGGATGCTCTACCAGGTTCATTCCTAGATAACGCACTCAAAGGGCACTAAGCATAGAGTGTGAAAACTGAGTTTCCTTGAGAGCTGCTTGGAAGCCTGATGGTGTGTGAAGTTAGTGAGCCAAATGGAGTTGTTCTCCCACAAGAACCACTCGGCTGATTCTTCTTCAATATGCCCTTCACCAACATGCAGTGTTTCCTTGATTGCATTAGCTCTCACACCAATATTTGCGTCTAGAGCCTTTGCATTGAGGGCTATGTGAAAACGGCTGTGGCGCTGAAGTTGCCTGTGAATGTGGAGTTGGTGGCATGTGAAACCCGCATGTGGAGCATTCGTTTGTGTGGGATGCTCTACCAGGTTCATTCCTAGATAATGCACTCAAAGGGCACTAAGCATAGAGTGTGAAAACTGAGTTTCCTTGAGAGCTGCTTGGAAGCCTGATGGTGTGTGAAGTTAGCGAGCCAAATGGAGTTGTTCTCCCACAAGAACCACTCGGCTGATTCTTCTTCAATATGCCCTTCACCAACATGCAGTGTTTCCTTGATTGAATTAGCTCTCACACCAATATTTGCGTCTAGAGCCTTTGCATTGAGGGCTATGTGAAAACGGCTGTGGCGCTGAAGTTGCCTGAGAATGTGGAGTTGGTGGCATGTGAAACCCGCATGTGGAGCATTCGTTTGTGTGGGATGCTCTACCAGGTTCATTCCTAGATAATGCACTCAAAGGGCACTAAGCATAGAGTGTGAAAACTGAGTTTCCTTGAGAGCTACTTGGAAGCCTGATGGTGTGTGAAGTTAGTGATCCAAATGGAGTTGTTCTCCCACAAGAACCACTCTGCTGATCCTTCTTCTTCAATATGCCCTTCACCAACATGCAGTGTTTCCTTGATTGAATTAGCTCTCACACCAACATTTGCGTCTAGAGCCTTTGCATTGAGGGCTATCTGAAAACGGCTGTGGCGCTGAAGTTGCCTGTGAATGTGGAGTTGGTGGCATGTGAAACCCGCATGTGGAGCATTCGATTGTGTGGGATGCTCACCAAGCTTCATTTTAGTCCTAGGCACTCAAAGGGCACTAAGCATAGAGTGTGAACACTGAGTTTCCTTGAGAGCTGCTTGGAAGCCTGATGGTGTGTGAAGTTAGTGAGCCAAATGGAGTTGTTCTCCCACAAGAACCACTCGGCTGATTCTTCTTCAATATGCCCTTCACCAACATGCAGTGTTTCCTTGATTGAATTAGCTCTCACACAAGTATTTGAGTCTAGAGCCTTTGCATTGAGAGCTATGTGAAAACGGCTGTGGCGCTGAAGTTGCCTGTGAATGTGGAGTTGGTGGCATGTGAAACCCGCATGTGGAGCATTCATTTGTGTGGGATGCTCTACCAGGTTCATTCCTAGATAACGCACTCAAAGGGCACTAAGCATAGAGTGTGAAAACTGAGTTTCCTTGAGAGCTGCTTGGAAGCCTGATGGTGTGTGAAGTTAGTGAGCCAAATGGAGTTGTTCTCCCACAAGAACCACTCGGCTGATTCTTCTTCAATATGCCCTTCACCAACATGCAGTGTTTCCTTGATTGCATTAGCTCTCACACCAATATTTGCGTCTAGAGCCTTTGCATTGAGGGCTATGTGAAAACGGCTGTGGCGCTGAAGTTGCCTGTGAATGTGGAGTTGGTGGCATGTGAAACCCGCATGTGGAGCATTCGTTTGTGTGGGATGCTCTACCAGGTTCATTCCTAGATAATGCACTCAAAGGGCACTAAGCATAGAGTGTGAAAACTGAGTTTCCTTGAGAGCTGCTTGGAAGCCTGATGGTGTGTGAAGTTAATGAGCCAAATGGAGTTGTTCTCCCACAAGAACCACTCGGCTGATTCTTCTTCAATATGCCCTTCACCAACATGCAGTGTTTCCTTGATTGAATTAGCTCTCACACCAATATTTGCGTCTAGAGCCTTTGCATTGAGGGCTATGTGAAAACGGCTGTGGCGCTGAAGTTGCCTGAGAATGTGGAGTTGGTGGCATGTGAAACCTGCATGTGGAGCATTCGTTTGTGTGGGATGCTCACCAAGCTTCATTTCAGTCCTAGGCACTCAAAGGGCACTAAGCATAGAGTGTGAAAACTGAGTTTCCTGGAGAGCTGCTTGGAAGCCTGATGGTGTGTGAAGTTAGTGAGCCAAATGGAGTTGTTCTCCCAGAAGAACCACTCTGCTGATCCTTCTTCTTCAATATGCCCTTCACCAACATGCAGTGTTTCCTTGATTGAATTAGCTCTCACACCAACATTTGCGTCTAGAGCCTTTGCATTGAGGGCTATCTGAAAACGGCTGTGGCGCTGAAGTTGCCTGTGAATTTGGAGTTGGTGGCATGTGAAACCCGCATGTGGAGCATTCGTTTGTGTGGGATGCTCTACCAAGCTTCATTTTAGTCCTAGGCACTCAAAGGGCACTAAGCATAGAGTGTGAACACTGAGTTTCCTTGAGAGCTGCTTGGAAGCCTGATGGTGTGTGAAGTTAGTGATCCAAATGCAGTTGTTCTCCCACAAGAACCACTCGGCTGATCCTTCTTCAATATGCCCTTCACCAACATGCAGTGTTTCCTTGATTGAATTAGCTCTCACAGCAATATTTGCGTCTAGAGCCTTTGCATTGAGGGCTATCTGAAAACGGCTGTGGCGCTGAAGTTGCCTGTGAATGTGGAGTTGGTGGCATGTGAAACCCGCATGTGGAGCATTCGTTTGTGTGGGTTGCTCACCAAGCTTCATTTCAGTCCTAGGCACTCAAAGGGCACTAAGCATAGAGTGTGAAAACTGAGTTTCCTTGAGAGCTGCTTGGAAGCCTGATGGTGTATGAGGTTAGTGAGCCAAATGGAGTTGTTCTCCCACAAGAACCACTTGGCTGATTCTTCTTCAATATGCCCTTCACCAACATGCAGTGTTTCCTTGATTGAAATAGCTCTCACACCAATATTTGCATCTAGAGCCTTTGCATTGAGGGCTATCTGAAAACGGCTGTGGTGCTGAAGTTGCCTGAGAATGTGGAGTTGGTGGCATGTGAAACCCGCATGTGGAGCATTCGTTTGTGTGGGATGCTCTACCAGGTTCATTCCTAGATAATGCACTCATAGGGCACTAAGCATAGAGTGTGAAAACTGAGTTTCCTTGAGAGCTGCTTGGAAGCCTGATGGTGTGTGAAGTTAGTGAGCCAAATGGAGTTGTTCTCCCACAAGGTCCACTCGGCTGATCCTTCTTCAATATGCCCTTCACCAACATGCAGTGTTTCCTTGATTGAATTAGCTCTCACAACAATATTTGCGTCTAGAGCCTTTGCATTGAGGGCTATCTGAAAGCGGCTGTGGCGCTGAAGTTGCCTGTGAATGTGGAGTTGGTGGCATGTGAAACCCGCATGTGGAGCATTCGTTTGTGTGGGATGCTCTACCAGGTTCATTCCTAGATAATGCACTCAAAGGGCACTAAGCATAGAGTGTGAAAGCTGAGTTTCCTTGAGAGCTGCTTGGAAGCCTGATGGTGTGTGAAGTTAATGAGCCAAATGGAGTTGTTCTCCCACAAGAACCACTCGGCTGATTCTTCTTCAATATGCCCTTCACCAACATGCAGTGTTTCCTTGATTGAAATAGCTCTCACACCAATATTTGCATCTAGAGCCTTTGCTTTGAGGGCTATCTGAAAACGGCTGTGGTGCTGAAGTTGCCTGAGAATGTGGAGTTGGTGGCATGTGAAACCCGCATGTGGAGCATTCGTTTGTGTGGGATGCTCTACCAGGTTCATTCCTAGATAATGCACTCAAAGCGCACTAAGCATAGAGTGTGAAAACTGAGTTTCCTTGAGAGCTGCTTGGAAGCCTGATGGTGTGTGAAGTTAGTGAGCCAAATGGAGTTGTTCTCCCACAAGAACCACTCGGCTGATTCTTCTTCAATATGCCCTTCACCAACATGCAGTGTTTCCTTGATTGAATTAGCTCTCACACCAATATTTGCGTCTAGAGCCTTTGCATTGAGGGCTATCTGAAAACGGCTGTGGCGCTGAAGTTGCCTGTGAATGTGGAGTTGGTGGCATGTGAAACCCGCATGTGGAGCATTCGTTTGTGTGGGATGCTCTACCAGGTTCATTCCTAGATAATGCACTCATAGGGCACTAAGCATAGAGTGTGAAAACTGAGTTTCCTTGAGAGCTGCTTGGAAGCCTGATGGTGTGTGAAGTTAGTGAGCCAAATGGAGTTCTTCTCCCACAAGAACCACTCGGCTGATTCTTCTTCAATATGCTCTTCACCAACATGCAGTGTTTCCTTGATTGCATTAGCTCTCACAGCAATATTTGCGTCTATAGCCTTTGCATTGAGGGCTATGTGAAAACGGCTGTGGCGCTGAAGTTGCCTGTGAATGTGGAGTTGGTGGCATGTGAAACCCGCATGTGGAGCATTCGTTTGTGTGGGATGCTCACCAAGCTTCATTTCAGTCCTAGGCACTCAAAGGGCACTAAGCATAGAGTGTGAAAACTGAGTTTCCTGGAGAGCTGCTTGGAAGCCTGATGGTGTGTGAAGTTAGTGAGCCAAATGGAGTTGTTCTCCCACAAGAACCACTCTGCTGATCCTTCTTCTTCAATATGCCCTTCACCAACATGCAGTGTTTCCTTGATTGAATTAGCTCTCACACCAATATTTGCGTCTAGAGCCTTTGCATTGAGGGCTATGTGAAAACGGCTGTGGCGCTGAAGTTGCCTGTGAATGTGGAGTTGGTGGCATGTGAAACCCGCATGTGGAGCATTCGTTTGTGTGGGTTGCTGACCAAGCATCATTTCAGTCCTAGGCACTCAAAGGGCACTAAGCATAGAGTGTGAAAACTGAGTTTCCTTGAGAGCTGCTTGGAAGCCTGATGGTGTGTGAGGTTAGTGAGCCAAATGGAGTTGTTCTCCCACAAGAACCACTCGGCTGATTCTTCTTCAATATGCCCTTCACCAACATGCAGTGTTTCCTTGATTGAAATAGCTCTCACACCAATATTTGCATCTAGAGCCTTTGCATTGAGGGCTATCTGAAAACGGCTGTGGTGCTGAAGTTGCCTGAGAATGTGGAGTTGGTGGCATGTGAAACCCGCATGTGGAGCATTCATTTGTGTGGGATGCTCTACCAGGTTCATTCCTAGATAATGCACTCAAAGGGCACTAAGCATAGAGTGTGAAAACTGAGTTTCCTTGAGAGCTGCTTGGAAGCATGATGCTGTGTGAAGTTAGTGAGCCAAATGGAGTTGTTCTCCCACAAGAACCACTCGGCTGATTCTTCTTCAATATGCCCTTCACCGACATGCAGTGTTTCCTTGATTGAATTAGCTCTCACACCAGTATTTCAGTCTAGAGCCTTTGCATTGAGGGCTATGTGAAAACGGCTGTGGCGCTGAAGTTGCCTGTGAATGTGGAGTTGGTGGCATGTGAAACCCGCATGTGGAGCATTCGTTTGTGTGGGATGCTCTACCAGGTTCATTCCTAGATAATGCACTCAAAGCGCACTAAGCATAGAGTGTGAAAACTGAGTTTCCTTGAGAGCTGCTTGGAAGCATGATGCTGTGTGAAGTTAGTGAGCCAAATGGAGTTGTTCTCCCACAAGAACCACTCGGCTGATTCTTCTTCAATATGCCCTTCACCAACATGCAGTGTTTCCTTGATAGAATTAGCTCTCACACCAGTATTTCAGTCTAGAGCCTTTGCATTGAGGGCTATGTGAAAACGGCTGTGGCGCTGAAGTTGCCTGTGAATGTGGAGTTGGTGGCATGTGAAACCCGCATGTGGAGCATTCGTTTGTGTGGGATGCTCTACCAGGTTCATTCCTAGATAATGCACTCAAAGCGCACTAAGCATAGAGTGTGAAAACTGAGTTTCCTTGAGAGCTGCTTGGAAGCCTGATGGTGTGTGAAGTTAGTGAGCCAAATGGAGTTGTTCTCCCACAAGAACCACTCGGCTGATTCTTCTTCAATATGCCCTTCACCAACATGCAGTGTTTCCTTGATTGAAATAGCTCTCACACCAATATTTGCATCTAGAGCCTTTGCATTGAGGGCTATCTGAAAACGGCTGTGGTGCTGAAGTTGCCTGAGAATGTGGAGTTGGTTGCATGTGAAACCCGCATGTGGAGCATTCGTTTGTGTGGGATGCTCTACCAGGTTCATTCCTAGATAATGCACTCAAAGCGCACTAAGCATAGAGTGTGAAAACTGAGTTTCCTTGAGAGCTGCTTGGAAGCATGATGCTGTGTGAAGTTAGTGAGCCAAATGGAGTTGTTCTCCCACAAGAACCACTCGGCTGATTCTTCTTCAATATGCCCTTCACCAACATGCAGTGTTTCCTTGATAGAATTAGCTCTCACACCAGTATTTGAGTCTAGAGCCTTTGCATTGAGGGCTATGTGAAAACGGCTGTGGCGCTGAAGTTGCCTGTGAATGTGGAGTTGGTGGCATGTGAATCCCGCATGTGGAGCATTCGTTTGTGTGGGATGCTCTACCAGGTTCATTCCTAGATAATGCACTCAAAGCGCACTAAGCATAGAGTGTGAAAACTGAGTTTCCTTGAGAGCTGCTTGGAAGCCTGATGGTGTGTGAAGTTAGTGAGCCAAATGGAGTTGTTCTCCCACAAGAACCACTCGGCTGATTCTTCTTCAATATGCCCTTCACCAACATGCAGTGTTTCCTTGATTGCATTAGCTCTCACACCAATATTTGCGTCTAGAGCCTTTGCATTGAGGGCTATGTGAAAACGGCTGTGGCGCTGAAGTTGCCTGTGAATGTGGAGTTGGTGGCATGTGAAACCCGCATGTGGAGCATTCGTTTGTGTGGGATGCTCTACCAGGTTCATTCCTAGATAATGCACTCAAAGGGCACTAAGCATAGAGTGTGAAAACTGAGTTTCCTTGAGAGCTGCTTGGAAGCCTGATGGTGTGTGAAGTTAGTGAGCCAAATGGAGTTCTTCTCCCACAAGAACCACTCGGCTGATTCTTCTTCAATATGCTCTTCACCAACATGCAGTGTTTCCTTGATTGCATTAGCTCTCACAGCAATATTTGCGTCTATAGCCTTTGCATTGAGGGCTATGTGAAAACGGCTGTGGCGCTGAAGTTGCCTGTGAATGTGGAGTTGGTGGCATGTGAAACCCGCATGTGGAGCATTCGTTTGTGTGGGATGCTCACCAAGCTTCATTTCAGTCCTAGGCACTCAAAGGGCACTAAGCATAGAGTGTGAAAACTGAGTTTCCTGGAGAGCTGCTTGGAAGCCTGATGGTGTGTGAAGTTAGTGAGCCAAATGGAGTTGTTCTCCCACAAGAACCACTCTGCTGATCCTTCTTCTTCAATATGCCCTTCACCAACATGCAGTGTTTCCTTGATTGAATTAGCTCTCACACCAATATTTGCGTCTAGAGCCTTTGCATTGAGGGCTATGTGAAAACGGCTGTGGCGCTGAAGTTGCCTGTGAATGTGGAGTTGGTGGCATGTGAAACCCGCATGTGGAGCATTCGTTTGTGTGGGTTGCTCACCAAGCATCATTTCAGTCCTAGGCACTCAAAGGGCACTAAGCATAGAGTGTGAAAACTGAGTTTCCTTGAGAGCTGCTTGGAAGCCTGATGGTGTGTGAGGTTAGTGAGCCAAATGGAGTTGTTCTCCCACAAGAACCACTCGGCTGATTCTTCTTCAATATGCCCTTCACCAACATGCAGTGTTTCCTTGATTGAAATAGCTCTCACACCAATATTTGCATCTAGAGCCTTTGCATTGAGGGCTATCTGAAAACGGCTGTGGTGCTGAAGTTGCCTGAGAATGTGGAGTTGGTGGCATGTGAAACCCGCATGTGGAGCATTCATTTGTGTGGGATGCTCTACCAGGTTCATTCCTAGATAATGCACTCAAAGGGCACTAAGCATAGAGTGTGAAAACTGAGTTTCCTTGAGAGCTGCTTGGAAGCATGATGCTGTGTGAAGTTAGTGAGCCAAATGGAGTTGTTCTCCCACAAGAACCACTCGGCTGATTCTTCTTCAATATGCCCTTCACCGACATGCAGTGTTTCCTTGATTGAATTAGCTCTCACACCAGTATTTCAGTCTAGAGCCTTTGCATTGAGGGCTATGTGAAAACGGCTGTGGCGCTGAAGTTGCCTGTGAATGTGGAGTTGGTGGCATGTGAAACCCGCATGTGGAGCATTCGTTTGTGTGGGATGCTCTACCAGGTTCATTCCTAGATAATGCACTCAAAGCGCACTAAGCATAGAGTGTGAAAACTGAGTTTCCTTGAGAGCTGCTTGGAAGCATGATGCTGTGTGAAGTTAGTGAGCCAAATGGAGTTGTTCTCCCACAAGAACCACTCGGCTGATTCTTCTTCAATATGCCCTTCACCAACATGCAGTGTTTCCTTGATAGAATTAGCTCTCACACCAGTATTTCAGTCTAGAGCCTTTGCATTGAGGGCTATGTGAAAACGGCTGTGGCGCTGAAGTTGCCTGTGAATGTGGAGTTGGTGGCATGTGAAACCCGCATGTGGAGCATTCGTTTGTGTGGGATGCTCTACCAGGTTCATTCCTAGATAATGCACTCAAAGCGCACTAAGCATAGAGTGTGAAAACTGAGTTTCCTTGAGAGCTGCTTGGAAGCCTGATGGTGTGTGAAGTTAGTGAGCCAAATGGAGTTGTTCTCCCACAAGAACCACTCGGCTGATTCTTCTTCAATATGCCCTTCACCAACATGCAGTGTTTCCTTGATTGAAATAGCTCTCACACCAATATTTGCATCTAGAGCCTTTGCATTGAGGGCTATCTGAAAACGGCTGTGGTGCTGAAGTTGCCTGAGAATGTGGAGTTGGTGGCATGTGAAACCCGCATGTGGAGCATTCGTTTGTGTGGGATGCTCTACCAGGTTCATTCCTAGATAATGCACTCAAAGCGCACTAAGCATAGAGTGTGAAAACTGAGTTTCCTTGAGAGCTGCTTGGAAGCATGATGCTGTGTGAAGTTAGTGAGCCAAATGGAGTTGTTCTCCCACAAGAACCACTCGGCTGATTCTTCTTCAATATGCCCTTCACCAACATGCAGTGTTTCCTTGATAGAATTAGCTCTCACACCAGTATTTGAGTCTAGAGCCTTTGCATTGAGGGCTATGTGAAAACGGCTGTGGCGCTGAAGTTGCCTGTGAATGTGGAGTTGGTGGCATGTGAATCCCGCATGTGGAGCATTCGTTTGTGTGGGATGCTCTACCAGGTTCATTCCTAGATAATGCACTCAAAGCGCACTAAGCATAGAGTGTGAAAACTGAGTTTCCTTGAGAGCTGCTTGGAAGCCTGATGGTGTGTGAAGTTAGTGAGCCAAATGGAGTTGTTCTCCCACAAGAACCACTCGGCTGATTCTTCTTCAATATGCCCTTCACCAACATGCAGTGTTTCCTTGATTGCATTAGCTCTCACACCAATATTTGCGTCTAGAGCCTTTGCATTGAGGGCTATGTGAAAACGGCTGTGGCGCTGAAGTTGCCTGTGAATGTGGAGTTGGTGGCATGTGAAACCCGCATGTGGAGCATTCGTTTGTGTGGGATGCTCTACCAGGTTCATTCCTAGATAATGCACTCAAAGGGCACTAAGCATAGAGTGTGAAAACTGAGTTTCCTTGAGAGCTGCTTGGAAGCCTGATGGTGTGTGAAGTTAATGAGCCAAATGGAGTTGTTCTCCCACAAGAACCACTCGGCTGATTCTTCTTCAATATGCCCTTCACCAACATGCAGTGTTTCCTTGATTGAATTAGCTCTCACAGCAATATTTGCATCTAGAGCCTTTGCATTGAGGGCTATGTGAAAACGGCTGTGGCGCTGAAGTTGCCTGAGAATGTGGAGTTGGTGGCATGTGAAACCCGCATGTGGAGCATTCGTTTGTGTGGGATGCTCACCAAGCTTCATTTCAGTCCTAGGCACTCAAAGGGCACTAAGCATAGAGTGTGAAAACTGAGTTTCCTGGAGAGCTGCTTGGAAGCCTGATGGTGTGTGAAGTTAGTGAGCCAAATGGAGTTGTTCTCCCAGAAGAACCACTCTGCTGATCCTTTTTCTTCATTATGCCCTTCAGCAACATGCAGTGTTTCCTTGATTGAATTAGCTCTCACACCAATATTTGAGTCTAGAGCCTTTGCATTGAGGGCTATGTGAAAACGGCTGTGGCGCTGAAGTTGCCTGTGAATGTGGAGTTGGTGGCATGTGAAACCCGCATGTGGAGCATTCGTTTGTGTGGGTTGCTCACCAAGCATCATTTCAGTCCTAGGCACTCAAAGGGCACTAAGCATAGAGTGTGAAAACTGAGTTTCCTTGAGAGCTGCTTGGAAGCCTGATGGTGTGTGAGGTTAGTGAGCCAAATGGAGTTGTTCTCCCACAAGAACCACTCGGCTGATCCTTCTTCAATATGCCCTTCACCAACATGCAGTGTTTCCTTGATTGAAATAGCTCTCACACCAATATTTGCATCTAGAGCCTTTGCATTGAGGGCTATCTGAAAACGGCTGTGGTGCTGAAGTTGCCTGAGAATGTGGAGTTGGTGGCTTGTGAAACCCGCATGTGGAGCATTCATTTGTGTGGGATGCTCTACCAGGTTCATTCCTAGATAATGCACTCAAAGGGCACTAAGCATAGAGTGTGAAAACTGAGTTTCCTTGAGAGCTGCTTGGAAGCCTGATGCTGTGTGAAGTTAGTGAGCCAAATGGAGTTGTTCTCCCACAAGAACCACTCGGCTGATTCTTCTTCAATATGCCCTTCACCGACATGCAGTGTTTCCTTGATTGAATTAGCTCTCACACCAGTATTTCAGTCTAGAGCCTTTGCATTGAGGGCTATGTGAAAACGGCTGTGGCGCTGAAGTTGCCTGTGAATGTGGAGTTGGTGGCATGTGAAACCCGCATGTGGAGCATTCGTTTGTGTGGGATGCTCTACCAGGTTCATTCCTAGATAATGCACTCAAATGGCACTAAGCATAGAGTGTGAAAACTGAGTTTCCTTGAGAGCTGCTTGGAAGCCTGATGGTGTGTGAAGTTAGTGAGCCAAATGGAGTTGTTCTCCCACAAGGACCACCCGGTTGATCCTTCTTCAATATGCCTTTCACCAACATGCAGTGTTTCCTTGATTGAATTAGCTCTCACACCAATATTTGCGTCTAGAGCCTTTGCATTGAGGGCTATCTGAAAACGGCTGTGGCGCTGAAGTTGCCTGTGAATGTGGAGTTGGTGGCATGTGAAACCCGCATGTGGAGCATTCGTTTGTGTGGGATGCTCTAACAGGTTCATTCCTAGATAATGCACTCAAAGGGCACTAAGCATAGAGTGTGAAAACTGAGTTTCCTGGAGAGCTGCTTGGAAGCCTGATGGTGTGTGAAGTTAATGAGCCAAATGGAGTTGTTCTCCCACAAGAACCACTCGGCTGATTCTTCTTCAATATGCCCTTCACCAACATGCAGTGTTTCCTTGATTGAAATAGCTCTCACACCAATATTTGCATCTAGAGCCTTTGCATTGAGGGCTATCTGAAAACGGCTGTGGTGCTGAAGTTGCCTGAGAATGTGGAGTTGGTGGCATGTGAAACCCGCATGTGGAGCATTCGTTTGTGTGGGATGCTCTACCAGGTTCATTCCTAGATAATGCACTCAAAGGGCACTAAGCATAGAGTGTGAAAACTGAGTTTCCTTGAGAGCTGCTTGGAAGCCTGATGCTGTGTGAAGTTAGTGAGCCAAATGGAGTTGTTCTCCCACAAGAACCACTCGGCTGATTCTTCTTCAATATGCCCTTCACCAACATGCAGTGTTTCCTTGATAGAATTAGCTCTCACACCAGTATTTGAGTCTAGAGCCTTTGCATTGAGGGCTATGTGAAAACGGCTGTGGCGCTGAAGTTTCTGTGAATGTGGAGTTGGTGGCATGTGAAACCCGCATGTGGAGCATTCGTTTGTGTGGGATGCTCTACCAGGTTCATTCCTAGATAATGCACTCAAAGCGCACTAAGCATAGAGTGTGAAAACTGAGTTTCCTTGAGAGCTGCTTGGAAGCCTGATGGTGTGTGAAGTTAGTGAGCCAAATGGAGTTGTTCTCCCACAAGAACCACTCGGCTGATTCTTCTTCAATATGCCCTTCACCAACATGCAGTGTTTCCTTGATTGCATTAGCTCTCACACCAATATTTGCGTCTAGAGCCTTTGCATTGAGGGCTATGTGAAAACGGCTGTGGCGCTGAAGTTGCCTGTGAATGTGGAGTTGGTGGCATGTGAAACCCGCATGTGGAGCATTCGTTTGTGTGGGATGCTCTACCAGGTTCATTCCTAGATAATGCACTCAAAGGGCACTAAGCATAGAGTGTGAAAACTGAGTTTCCTTGAGAGCTGCTTGGAAGCCTGATGGTGTGTGAAGTTAATGAGCCAAATGGAGTTGTTCTCCCACAAGAACCACTCGGCTGATTCTTCTTCAATATGCCCTTCACCAACATGCAGTGTTTCCTTGATTGAATTAGCTCTCACACCAATATTTGCATCTAGAGCCTTTGCATTGAGGGCTATGTGAAAACGGCTGTGGCGCTGAAGTTGCCTGAGAATGTGGAGTTGGTGGCATGTGAAACCCGCATGTGGAGCATTCGTTTGTGTGGGATGCTCACCAAGCTTCATTTCAGTCCTAGGCACTCAAAGGGCACTAAGCATAGAGTGTGAAAACTGAGTTTCCTGGAGAGCTGCTTGGAAGCCTGATGGTGTGTGAAGTTAGTGAGCCAAATGGAGTTGTTCTCCCAGAAGAACCACTCTGCTGATCCTTTTTCTTCATTATGCCCTTCAGCAACATGCAGTGTTTCCTTGATTGAATTAGCTCTCACACCAATATTTGAGTCTAGAGCCTTTGCATTGAGGGCTATGTGAAAACGGCTGTGGCGCTGAAGTTGTCTGTGAATGTGGAGTTGGTGGCATGTGAAACCCGCATGTGGAGCATTCATTTGTGTGGGATGCTCTACCAGGTTCATTTCAGTCCTATTCACTCAAAGGGCACTAAGCATAGAGTGTGAAAACTGAGTTTCCTTGAGAGCTGCTTGGAAGCCTGATGGTGTGTGAAGTTAGCGAGCCAAATGGAGTTGTTCTCCCACAAGAACCACTCGGCTGATTCTTCTTCAATATGCCCTTCACCAACATGCAGTGTTTCCTTGATTGAATTAGCTCTCACACCAATATTTGCGTCTAGAGCCTTTGCATTGAGGGCTATGTGAAAACGGCTGTGGCGCTGAAGTTGCCTGAGAATGTGGAGTTGGTGGCATGTGAAACCCGCATGTGGAGCATTCGTTTGTGTGGGATGCTCTACCAGGTTCATTCCTAGATAATGCACTGAAAGGGCACTAAGCATAGAGTGTGAAAACTGAGTTTCCTTGAGAGCTGCTTGAAGCCTGATGCTGTGTGAAGTTAGTGAGCCAAATGGAGTTGTTCTCCCACAAGAACCACTCGGCTGATTCTTCTTCAATATGCCCTTCACTAACATGCAGTGTTTCCTTGATTGAATTACCTCTCACACCAGTATTTGAGTCTAGAGCCTTTGCATTGAGGGCTATCTGAAAACGGCTGTGGCGCTGAAGTTGCCTGTGAATGTGGAGTTGGTGGCATGTGAAACCCACATGTGGAGCATTCGTTTGTGTGGGATGCTCTAACAGGTTCATTCCTAGATAATGCACTCAAAGGGCACTAAGCATAGAGTGTGAAAACTGAGTTTCCTTGAGAGCTGCTTGGAAGCCTGATGGTGTGTGAAGTTAGTGATCCAAATGGAGTTGTTCTCCCACAAGAACCACTCTGCTGATCCTTCTTCTTCAATATGCCCTTCACCAACATGCAGTGTTTCCTTGATTGAATTAGCTCTCACACCAACATTTGCGTCTAGAGCCTTTGCATTGAGGGCTATCTGAAAACGGCTGTGGCGCTGAAGTTGCCTGTGAATGTGGAGTTGGTGGCATGTGAAACCCGCATGTGGAGCATTCGATTGTGTGGGATGCTCACCAAGCTTCATTTTAGTCCTAGGCACTCAAAGGGCACTAAGCATAGAATGTGAACACTGAGTTTCCTTGAGAGCTGCTTGGAAGCCTGATGGTGTGTGAAGTTAATGAGCCAAATGGAGTTGTTCTCCCACAAGAACCACTCGGCTGATTCTTCTTCAATATGCCCTTCACCAACATGCAGTGTTTCCTTGATTGAATTAGCTCTCACACCAATATTTGCGTCTAGAGACTTTGCATTGAGGGCTATGTAAAAACGGCTGTGGCGCTGAAGTTGCCTGAGAATGTGGAGTTGGTGGCATGTGAAACCTGCATGTGGAGCATTCGTTTGTGTGGGATGCTCACCAAGCTTCATTTCAGTCCTAGGCACTCAAAGGGCACTAAGCATAGAGTGTGAAAACTGAGTTTCCTGGAGAGCTGCTTGGAAGCCTGATGGTGTGTGAAGTTAGTGAGCCAAATGGAGTTGTTCTCCCAGAAGAACCACTCTGCTGATCCTTCTTCTTCAATATGCCCTTCACCAACATGCAGTGTTTCCTTGATTGAATTAGCTCTCACACCAACATTTGCGTCTAGAGCCTTTGCATTGAGGGCTATCTGAAAACGGCTGTGGCGCTGAAGTTGCCTGTGAATTTGGAGTTGGTGGCATGTGAAACCCGCATGTGGAGCATTCGTTTGTGTGGGATGCTCACCAAGCTTCCTTTTAGTCCTAGGCACTCAAAGGGCACTAAGCATAGAGTGTGAACACTGAGTTTCCTTGAGAGCTGCTTGGAAGCCTGATGGTGTGTGAAGTTAGTGAGCCAAATGCAGTTGTTCTCCCACAAGAACCACTCGGCTGATCCTTCTTCAATATGCCCTTCACCAACATGCAGTGTTTCCTTGATTGAATTAGCTCTCACAGCAATATTTGCGTCTAGAGCCTTTGCATTGAGGGCTATCTGAAAACGGCTGTGGCTGTGAAGTTGCCTGTGAATGTGGAGTTGGTGGCATGTGAAACCCGCATGTGGAGCATTCGTTTGTGTGGGATGCTCACCAAGCTTCATTTTAGTCCTAGGCACTCAAAGGGCACTAAGCATAGAGTGTGAACACTGAGTTTCCTTGAGAGCTGCTTGGAAGCCTGATGGTGTGTGAAGTTAGTGAGCCAAATGGAGTTGTTCTCCCACAAGAATCACTCTGCTGATCCTTCTTCTTCAATATGCCCTTCACCAACATGCAGTGTTTCCTTGATTGAATTAGCTCTCACACCATTATTTGCGTCTAGAGCCTTTGCATTGAGGGCTATCTGAAAACGGCTGTGGCGCTGAAGTTGCCTGTGAATGTGGAGTTGGTGGCATGTGAAACCCGCATGTGGAGCATTCGTTTGTGTGGGATGCTCTACCAGGTTCATTCCTAGATAATGCACTCAAAGGGCACTAAGCATAGAGTGTGAAAACTGAGTTTCCTTGAGAGCTGCTTGGAAGCATGATGCTGTGTGAAGTTAGTGAGCCAAATGGAGTTGTTCTCCCACAAGAACCACTCGGCTGATTCTTCTTCAATATGCCCTTCACCAACATGCAGTGTTTCCTTGATTGAATTAGCTCTCACACCAATATTTGCGTCTAGAGCCTTTGCATTGAGGGCTATCTGAAAACGACTGTGGCGCTGAAGTTGCCTGTGAATATGGAGTTGGTGGCATGTGAAACCCGCATGTGGAGCATTCGTTTGTGTGGGATGCTCTACCAGGTTCATTCCTAGATAATGCACTGAAAGGGCACTAAGCATAGAGTGTCAAAACTGAGTTTCCTTGAGAGCTGCTTGGAAGCCTGATGGTTTGTGAAGTTAGTGAGCCAAATGGAGTTGTTCTCCCACAAGAACCACTCGGATGATTCTTCTTCAATATGCCCTACACCAACATGCATTGTTTCCTTGATTGAATTAGCTCTCACACCAGTATTTGCGTCTAGAGCCTTTGCATTGAGGGCTATCTGAAAACGGCTGTGGCGCTGAAGTTGCCTGTGAATGTGGAGTTGGTGGCATGTGAAACCCACATGTGGAGCATTCGTTTGTGTGGGATGCTCTAACAGGTTCATTCCTAGATAATGCACTCAAAGGGCACTAAGCATAGAGTGTGAAAACTGAGTTTCCTTGAGAGCTGCTTGGAAGCCTGATGGTGTGTGAAGTTAATGAGCCAAATGGAGTTGTTCTCCCACAAGAACCACTTGGCTGATTCTTCTTCAATATGCCCTTCACCAACATGCAGTGTTTCCTTGATTGCATTAGCTCTCACACCAATATTTGTATCTAGAGCCTTTGCATTGAGGGCTATCTGAAAACGGCTGTGGTGCTGAAGTTGCCTGTGAATGTGGAGTTGGTGGCATGTGAAACCCGCATGTGGAGCATTCGTTTGTGTGGGATGCTCACCAAGCTTCATTTCAGTCCTAGGCACTCAAAGGGCACTAAGCATAGAGTGTGAAAACTGAGTTTCCTTGAGAGCTGCTTGGAAGCCTGATGGTGTGTGAAGTTAGTGAGCCAAATGGAGTTGTTCTCCCACAAGAACCACTCTGCTGATCCTTCTTCTTCAATATGCCCTTCACCAACATGCAGTGTTTCCTTGATTGAATTATCTCTCACACCAACATTTGCGTCTAGAGCCTTTGCATTGAGGGCTATCTGAAAACGGCTGTGGCGCTGAAGTTGCCTGTGAATGTGGAGTTGGTGGCATGTGAAACCCGCATGTGGAGCATTCGTTTGTGTGGGATGCTCACCAAGCTTCATTTTAGTCCTAGGCACTCAAAGGGCACTAAGCATAGAGTGTGAACACTGAGTTTCCTTGAGAGCTGCTTGGAAGCCTGATGGTGTGTGAAGTTAGTGAGCCAAATGGAGTTGTTCTCCCACAAGAACCACTCGGCTGATTCTTCTTCAATAGGCCCTTCACCAACATGCAGTGTTTCCTTGATTGAATTAGCTCTCACACCAGTATTTGAGTCTAGAGCCTTTGCATTGAGAGCTATGTGAAAACGGCTGTGGCGCTGAAGTTGCCTGTGAATGTGGAGTTGGTGGCATGTGAAACCCGCATGTGGAGCATTCATTTGTGTGGGATGCTCAACCAGGTTCATTCCTAGATAATGCACTCAAAGGGCACTAAGCATAGAGTGTGAAAACTGAGTTTCCTTGAGAGCTGCTTGGAAGCCTGATGGTGTGTGAAGTTAGTGAGCCAAATGGAGTTGTTCTCCCACAAGAACCACTCGGCTGATTCTTCTTCAATATGCCCTTCACCAACATGCAGTGTTTCCTTGATTGCATTAGCTCTCACACCAATATTTGCGTCTAGAGCCTTTGCATTGAGGGCTATCTGAAAACGGCTGTGGCGCTGAAGTTGCCTGTGAATGTGGAGTTGGTGGCATGTGAAACCCGCATGTGGAGCATTCGTTTGTGTGGGATGCTCTACCAGGTTCATTCCTAGATAATGCACTCAAAGGGCACTAAGCATAGAGTGTGAAAACTGAGTTTCCTTGAGAGCTGCTTGAAGCCTGATGCTGTGTGAAGTTAGTGAGCGAAATGGAGTTGTTCTCCCACAAGAACCACTCGGCTGATTCTTCTTCAATATGCCCTTCACCAACATGCAGTGTTTCCTTGATTGAATTACCTCTCACACCAGTATTTGAGTCTAGAGCCTTTGCATTGACGGCTATCTGAAAACGGCTGTGGCGCTGAAGTTGCCTGTGAATGTGGAGTTGGTGGCATGTGAAACCCGCATGTGGAGCATTCGATTGTGTGGGATGCTCACCAAGCTTCATTTTAGTCCTAGGCACTCAAAGGGCACTAAGCATAGAGTGTGAAAACTGAGTTTCCTTGAGAGCTGCTTGGAAGCCTGATGGTGTGTGAAGTTAGTGAGCCAAATGGAGTTGTTCTCCCACAAGAATCACTCGGCTGATCCTTCTTCTTCAATATGCCCTTCACCAACATGCATTGTTTCCTTGATTGAATTAGCTCTCACACCAGTATTTGCGTCTAGAGCCTTTGCATTGAGGGCTATCTGAAAACGGCTGTGGCGCTGAAGTTGCCTGTGAATGTGGAGTTGGTGGCATGTGAAACCCGCATGTGGAGCATTCGTTTGTGTGGGATGCTCTACCAGGTTCATTCCTAGATAATGCACTCAAAGGGCACTAAGCATAGAGTGTGAAAACTGAGTTTCCTTGAGAGCTGCTTGGAAGCCTGATGGTGTGTGAAGTTAGTGAGCCAAATGGAGTTGTTCTCCCACAAGAACCACTCGGCTGATCCTTCTTCAATATGCCCTTCACCAACATGCAGTGTTTCCTTGATTGAATTAGCTCTCACACCAATATTTGCGTCTAGAGCCTTTGCATTGAGGGCTATCTGAAAACGGCTGTGGCGCTGAAGTTGCCTGTGAATATGGAGTTGGTGGCATGTGAAACCCGCATGTGGAGCATTCGTTTGTGTGGGATGCTCTACCAGGTTCATTCCTAGATAATGCACTGAAAGGGCACTAAGCATAGAGTGTCAAAACTGAGTTTCCTTGAGAGCTGCTTGGAAGCCTGATGGTGTGTGAAGTTAGTGATCCAAATGGAGTTGTTCTCCCACAAGAACCACTCGGATGATTCTTCTTCAATATGCCCTACACCAACATGCATTGTTTCCTTGATTGAATTAGCTCTCACACCAGTATTTGCGTCTAGAGCCTTTGCATTGAGAGCTATCTGAAAACGGCTGTGGCGCTGAAGTTGCCTGTGAATGTGGAGTTGGTGGCATGTGAAACCCGCATGTGGAGCATTCGTTTGTGTGGGATGCTCACCAAGCTTCATTTCAGTCCTAGGCACTCAAAGGGCACTAAGCATAGAGTGTGAAAACTGAGTTTCCTGGAGAGCTGCTTGGAAGCCTGATGGTGTGTGAAGTTAGTGAGCCAAATGGAGTTGTTCTCCCACAAGAACCACTCGGCTGATCCTTCTTCAATATGCCCTTCACCAACATGCAGTGTTTCCTTGATTGAATTAGCTCTCACACCAGTATTTGAGTCTAGAGCCTTTGCATTGAGAGCTATGTGAAAACGGCTGTGGCGCTGAAGTTGCCTGTGAATGTGGAGTTGGTGGCATGTGAAACCCGCATGTGGAGCATTCATTTGTGTGGGATGCTCTACCAGGTTCATTCCTAGATAATGCACTCAAAGCGCACTAAGCATAGAGTGTGAAAACTGAGTTTCCTTGAGAGCTGCTTGGAAGCCTGATGGTGTGTGAAGTTAGTGAGCCAAATGGAGTTGTTCTCCCACAAGAACCACTCGGCTGATTCTTCTTCAATATGCCCTTCACCAACATGCAGTGTTTCCTTGATTGCATTAGCTCTCACACCAATATTTGCGTCTAGAGCCTTTGCATTGAGGGCTATCTGAAAACGGCTGTGGCGCTGAAGTTGCCTGTGAATGTGGAGTTGGTGGCATGTGAAACCCGCATGTGGAGCATTCGTTTGTGTGGGATGCTCTACCAGGTTCATTCCTAGATAATGCACTCAAAGGGCACTAAGCATAGAGTGTCAAAACTGAGTTTCCTTGAGAGCTGCTTGGAAGCCTGATGGTGTGTGAAGTTAATGAGCCAAATGGAGTTGTTCTCCCACAAGAACCACTCGGATGATTCTTCTTCAATATGCCCTTCACCAACATGCAGTGTTTCCTTGATTGAATTAGCTCTCACACCAATATTTGCATCTAGAGCCTTTGCATTGAGGGCTATGTGAAAACGGCTGTGGCGCTGAAGTTGCCTGAGAATGTGGAGTTGGTGGCATGTGAAACCTGCATGTGGAGCATTCGTTTGTGTGGGATGCTCACCAAGCTTCATTTCAGTCCTAGGCACTCAAAGGGCACTAAGCATAGAGTGTGAAAACTGAGTTTCCTGGAGAGCTGCTTGGAAGCCTGATGGTGTGTGAAGTTAGTGAGCCAAATGGAGTTGTTCTCCCAGAAGAACCACTCTGCTGATCCTTCTTCTTCCATATGCCCTTCACCAACATGCAGTGTTTCCTTGATTGAATTAGCTCTCACACCAACATTTGCGTCTAGAGCCTTTGCATTGAGGGCTATCTGAAAACGGCTGTGGCGCTGAAGTTGTCTGTGAATGTGGAGTTGGTGGCATGTGAAACCCGCATGTGGAGCATTCGTTTGTGTGGGATGCTCACCAAGCGTCATTTTAGTCCTAGGCACTCAAAGGGCACTAAGCATAGAGTGTGAACACTGAGTTTCCTTGAGAGCTGCTTGGAAGCTTGATGGTGTGTGAAGTTAGTGATCCAAATGGAGTTGTTCTCCCACAAGAACCACTCGGCTGATCCTTCTTCTTCAATATGCCCTTCACCAACATGCAGTGTTTCCTTGATTGAATTAGCTCTCACACAAATATTTGCGTCTAGAGCCTTTGCATTGAGGGCTATCTGAAAACGGCTGTGGCTGTGAAGTTGCCTGTGAATGTGGAGTTGGTGGCATGTGAAACCCGCATGTGGAGCATTCGTTTGTGTGGGATGCTCACCAAGCTTCATTTCAGTCGTAGGCACTCAAAGGGCACTAAGCATAGAGTGTGAAAACTGAGTTTCCTTGAGAGCTGCTTGGAAGCCTGATGGTGTGTGAAGTTAGTGAGCCAAATGGAGTTGTTCTCCCACAAGAACCACTCGGCTGATTCTTCTTCAATATGCCCTTCACCAACATGCAGTGTTTCCTTGATTGAATTAGCTCTCACACCAATATTTGCGTCTAGAGCCTTTGCATTGAGGGCTATGTGAAAACGGCTGTGGCGCTGAAGTTGCCTGTGAATGTGGAGTTGGTGGCATGTGAAACCCGCATGTGGAGCATTCATTTGTGTGGGATGCTCTACCAGGTTTATTTCAGTCCTATGCACTCAAAGGGCACTAAGCATAGAGTGTGAAAACTGAGTTTCCTTGAGAGCTGCTTGGAAGCCTGATGGTGTGTGAAGTTAGCGAGCCAAATGGAGTTGTTCTCCCACAAGAACCACTCGGCTGATTCTTCTTCAATATGCCCTTCACCAACATGCAGTGTTTCCTTGATTGAATTAGCTCTCACAGCAATATTTGCGTCTAGAGCCTTTGCATTGAGGGCTATCTGAAAACGGCTGTGGCGCTGAAGTTGCCTGAGAATGTGGAGTTGGTGGCATGTGAAACCCGCATGTGGAGCATTCGTTTGTGTGGGATGCTCTACCAGGTCCATTCCTAGATAATGCACTCAAAGCGCACTGAGCATAGAGTGTGAAAACTGAGTTTCCTTGAGAGCTGCTTGGAAGCCTGATGGTGTGTGAAGTTAGTGAGCCAAATGGAGTTGTTCTCCCACAAGAACCACTCGGCTGATTCTTCTTCAATATGCCCTTCACCAACATGCAGTGTTTCCTTGATTGAATTAGCTCTCACACCAATATTTGCGTCTAGAGCCTTTGCATTGAGGACTATGTGAAAACGGCTGTGGCGCTGAAGTTGCCTGTGAATGTGGAGTTGGTGGCATGTGAAACCCGCATGTGGAGCATTCGTTTGTGTGGGATGCTCTACCAGGTTCATTCCTAGATAATGCACTCAAAGGGCACTAAGCATAGAGTGTGAAAACTGAGTTTCTTTGAGAGCTGCTTGGAAGCCTGATGGTGTGTGAAGTTAGTGAGCCAAATGGAGTTGTTCTCCCACAAGAACCACTCTGCAGATCCTTCTTCATTATGCCCTTCACCAACATGCAGTGTTTCCTTGATTGAATTAGCTCTCACACCAATATTTGCGTTTAGAGCCTTTGCATTGAGGGCTATCTAAACACGGATGTGGCGCTGAAGTTACCTGTGAATATGGAGTTGGTGGCATGTGAAACCCGCATGTGGAGCATTCGTTTGTGTGGGATGCTCTACCAGGTTCATTCCTAGATAATGCACTGAAAGGGCACTAAGCATAGAGTGTGAAAACTGAGTTTCCTTGAGAGCTGCTTGGAAGCCTGATGGTGTGTGAAGTTAGGGAGCCAAATGGAGTTGTTCTCCCACAAGAACCACTCGGCTGATCCTTCTTCTTCAATATGCCCTTCACCAACATGCATTGTTTCCTTGATTGCATTAGCTCTCACACCAGTATTTGAGTCTAGAGCCTTTGCATTGAGGGCTATCTGAAAACAGCTGTGGCGCTGAAGTTGCCTGTGAATGTGGAGTTGGTGGCATGTGAAACCCGCATGTGGAGCATTCGTTTGTGTGGGATGCTCTACCAGGTTCATTCCTAGATAATGCACTCAAAGGGCACTAAGCATAGAGTGTGAAAACTGAATTTCCTTGAGAGCTGCTTGGAAGCCTGATGGTTTTTTGAAGTTAGTGAGCCAAATGGAGTTGTTCTCCCACAAGAACCACTCGGCTGATCCTTCTTCAATATGCCCTTCACCAACATGCAGTGTTTCCTTGATTGAATTAGCTCTCACACCAATATTTCCGTCTAAAGCCTTTGCATTGAGGGCTATCTGAAAACGGCTGTGGCGCTGAAGTTGCCTGTGAATGTGGAGTTGGTGGCATGTGAAACCTGCATGTGGAGCATTCGTTTGTGTGGGATGCTCACCAAGCTTCATTTCAGTCCTAGGCACTCAAAGGGCACTAAGCATAGAGTGTGAAAACTGAGTTTCCTTGAGAGCTGCTTGGAAGCCTGATGGTGTGTGAAGTTAGTGAGCCAAATGGAGTTGTTCTCCCAGAAGAACCACTCGGCTGATCCTTCTTCTTCAATATGCCCTTCACCAACATGCAGTGTTTCCTTGATTGAATTAGCTCTCACACCAACATTTGCGTCTAGAGCCTTTGCATTGAGGGCTATCTGAAAACGGCTGTGGCGCTGAAGTTGTCTGTGAATGTGGAGTTGGTGGCATGTGAAACCCGCATGTGGAGCATTCGTTTGTGTGGGATGCTCACCAAGCTTCATTTTAGTCCTAGGCACTCAAAGGGCACTAAGCATAGAGTGTGAACACTGAGTTTCCTTGAGAGCTGCTTGGAAGCCTGATGGTTGTGAAGTTAGTGATCCAAATGGAGTTGTTCTCCCACAAGAACCACTCGGCTGATCCTTCTTCTTCAATATGCCCTTCACCAACATGCAGTGTTTCCTTGATTGAATTAGCTCTCACACCAATATTTGCGTCTAGAGCCTTTGCATTGAGGGCTATCTGAAAACGGCTGTGGCGCTGAAGTTGCCTGTGAATGTGGAGTTGGTGGCATGTGAAACCCGCATGTGGAGCATTCGTTTGTGTGGGATGCTCTAACAGGTTCATTCCTAGATAATGCACTCAAAGGGCACTAAGCATAGAGTGTGAAAACTGAGTTTCCTTGAGAGCTGCTTGGAAGCCTGATGGTGTGTGAAGTTAGTGAGCCAAATGGAGTTGTTCTCCCACAAGAACCACTCTGCTGATCCTTCTTCTTCAATATGCCCTTCACCAACATGCAGTGTTTCCTTGATTGAATTAGCTCTCACACCAACATTTGCGTCTAGAGCCTTTGCATTGAGGGCTATCTGAAAACGGCTGTGGCGCTGAAGTTGCCTGTGAATGTGGAGTTGGTGGCATGTGAAACCCGCATGTGGAGCATTCGATTGTGTGGGATGCTCACCAAGCTTCATTTTAGTCCTAGGCACTCAAAAGGCACTAAGCATAGAGAGTGAACACTGAGTTTCCTTGAGAGCTGCTTGGAAGCCTGATGGTGTGTGAAGTTAGTGAGCCAAATGGAGTTGTTCTCCCACAAGAATCACTCGGCTGATCCTTCTTCTTCAATATGCCCTTCACCAACATGCAGTGTTTCCTTGATTGAATTAGCTCTCACACCAATATTTGCGTCTATAGCCTTTGCATTGAGGGCTATCTGAAAACGGCTGTGGCGCTGAAGTTGCCTGTGAATGTGGAGTTGGTGGCATGTGAAACCCGCATGTGGAGCATTCGTTTGTGTGGGATGCTCTACCAGGTTCATTCCTAGATAATGCACTCAAAGGGCACTAAGCATAGAGTGTGAAAACTGAGTTTCCTTGAGAGCTGCTTGGAAGCCTGATGGTGTGTGAAGTTAGTGAGCCAAATGGAGTTGTTCTCCCACAAGAACCACTCGGCTGATCCTTCTTCAATATGCCCTTCACCAACATGCAGTGTTTCCTTGATTGAATTAGCTCTCACACCAATATTTGCGTCTAGAGCCTTTGCATTGAGGGCTATCTGAAAACGGCTGTGGCGCTGAAGTTGCCTGTGAATATGGAGTTGGTGGCATGTGAAACCCGCATATGGAGCATTCGTTTGTGTGGGATGCTCTACCAGGTTCATTCCTAGATAATGCACTGAAAGGGCACTAAGCATAGAGTGTCAAAACTGAGTTTCCTTGAGAGCTGCTTGGAAGCCTGATGGTGTGTGAAGTTAGTGAGCCAAATGGAGTTGTTCTCCCACAAGAACCACTCGGATGATTCTTCTTCAATATGCCCTACACCAACATGCATTGTTTCCTTGATTGAATTAGCTCTCACACCAGTATTTGCGTCTAGAGCCTTTGCATTGAGGGCTATGTGAAAACGGCTGTGGCGCTGAAGTTGCCTGAGAATGTGGAGTTGGTGGCATGTGAAACCCGCATGTGGAGCATTCGTTTGTGTGGGATGCTCTAACAGGTTCATTCCTAGATAATGCACTCAAAGGGCACTAAGCATAGAGTGTGAAAACTGAGTTTCCTTGAGAGCTGCTTGGAAGCCTGATGGTGTGTGAAGTTAGTGAGCCAAATGGAGTTGTTCTCCCACAAGAACCACTCGGCTGATCCTTCTTCAATATGCCCTTCACCAACATGCAGTGTTTCCTTGATTGAATTAGCTCTCACACCAATATTTGCGTCTAGAGCCTTTGCATTGAGGGCTATCTGAAAACGGCTGTGGCGCTGAAGTTGCCTGTGAATATGGAGTTGGTGGCATGTGAAACCCGCATATGGAACATTCGTTTGTGTGGGATGCTCTACCAGGTTCATTCCTAGATAATGCACTGAAAGGGCACTAAGCATAGAGTGTCAAAACTGAGTTTCCTTGAGAGCTGCTTGGAAGCCTGATGGTGTGTGAAGTTAGTGAGCCAAATGGAGTTGTTCTCCCACAAGAACCACTCGGATGATTCTTCTTCAATATGCCCTTCACCAACATGCATTGTTTCCTTGATTGAATTAGCTCTCACACCAGTATTTGCGTCTAGAGCCTTTGCATTGAGGGCTATCTGAAAACGGCTGTGGCGCTGAAGTTGCCTGAGAATGTGGAGTTGGTGGCATGTGAAACCCGCATGTGGAGCATTCGTTTGTGTGGGATGCTCTATCAGGTTCATTCCTAGATAATGCACTCAAAGGGCACTAAGCATAGAGTGTGAAAAGTGAGTTTCCTTGAGAGCTGCTTGGAAGCCTGATGGTGTGTGAAGTTAATGAGCCAAATGGAGTTGTTCTCCCACAAGAACCACTTGGCTGATTCTTCTTCAATATGCCCTTCACCAACATGCAGTGTTTCCTTGATTGAAATAGCTCTCACACCAATATTTGCATCTAGAGCCTTTGCATTGAGGGCTATCTGAAAACAGCTGTGGTGCTGAAGTTGCCTGTGAATGTGGAGTTGGTGGCATGTGAAACCCGCATGTGGAGCATTCGTTTGTGTGGGATGCTCTACCAGGTTCATTCCTAGATAATGCACTCAAAGCGCACTAAGCATAGAGTGTGAAAACTGAGTTTCCTTGAGAGCTGCTTGGAAGCCTGATGGTGTGTGAAGTTAGTGAGCCAAATGGAGTTGTTCTCCCACAAGAACCACTCTGCTGATCCTTCTTCTTCAATATGCCCTTCACCAACATGCAGTGTTTCCTTGATTGAATTAGCTCTCACACCAACATTTGCGTCTAGAGCCTTTGCATTGAGGCCTATCTGAAAACGGCTGTGGCGCTGAAGTTGCCTGAGAATGTGGAGTTGGTGGCATGTGAAACCCGCATGTGGAGCATTCGTTTGTGTGGGATGCTCACCAACTTCATTTTAGTCCTAGGCACTCAAAGGGCACTAAGCATAGAGTGTGAACACTGAGTTTCCTTGAGAGCTGCTTGGAAGCCTGATGGTGTGTGAAGTTAGTGAGGGAAATGGAGTTGTTCTCCCACAAGAACCACTCGGCTGATCCTTTTTCTTCAATATGCCCTTCACCAACATGCAGTGTTTCCTTGATTGAATTAGCTCTCACAGCAATATTTGCGTCTAGAGTCTTTGCATTGAGGGCTATCTGAAAACGGCTGTGGCTGTGAAGTTGCCTGTGAATGTGGAGTTGGTGGCATGTGAAACCCGCATGTGGAGCATTCGTTTGTATGGGATGCTCACCAAGCTTCATCTCAGTCCTAGGCACTCAAAGGGCACTAAGCATAGAGTGTGAAAACTGAGTTTCCTTGAGAGCTGCTTGGAAGCCTGATGGTGTGTGAAGTTAGTGAGCCAAAAAAGAGTTGTTCTCCCACAAGAACCACTCGGCTGATTCTTCTTCAATATGCCCTTCACCAACATGCAGTGTTTCCTTGATTGAATTAGCTCTCACACCAATATTTGAGTCTAGAGCCTTTGCATTGAGGGCTATGTGAAAACGGCTGTGGCGCTGAAGTTGCCTGAGAATGTGGAGTTGGTGGCATGTGAAACCCGCATGTGGAGCATTCATTTGTGTGGGATGCACTACCAGGTTCATTTCAGTCCTAGGCACTCAAAGGGCACTAAGCATAGAGTGTGAAAACTGAGTTTCCTTGAGAGCTGCTTGGAAGCCTGATGGTGTGTGAAGTTAGCGAGCCAAATGGAGTTGTTCTCCCTCAAGAACCACTCGGCTGATTCTTCTTCTATATGCCCTTCAGCAACATGCAGTGTTTCCTTGATTGAATTAGCTCTCACACCAATATTTGCGTCTAGAGCCTTTGCATTGAGGGCTATGTGAAAACGGCTGTGGCGCTGAAGTTGCCTGAGAATGTGGAGTTGGTGGCATGTGAAACCCGCATGTGGAGCATTCGTTTGTGTGGGATGCTCTACCAGGTCCATTCCTAGATAATGCACTCAAAGCGCACTGAGCATAGAGTGTGAAAACTGAGTTTCCTTGAGAGCTGCTTGGAAGCCTGATGGTGTGTGAAGTTAGTGAGCCAAATGGAGTTGTTCTCCCACAAGAACCACTCGGCTGATTCTTCTTCAATATGCCCTTCACCAACATGCAGTGTTTCCTTGATTGAATTAGCTCTCACACCAATATTTGCGTCTAGAGCCTTTGCATTGAGGACTATGTGAAAACGGCTGTGGCGCTGAAGTTGCCTGTGAATGTGGAGTTGGTGGCATGTGAAACCCGCATGTGGAGCATTCGTTTGTGTGGGATGCTCTACCAGGTTCATTCCTAGATAATGCACTCAAAGGGCACTAAGCATAGAGTGTGAAAACTGAGTTTCTTTGAGAGCTGCTTGGAAGCCTGATGGTGTGTGAAGTTAGTGAGCCAAATGGAGTTGTTCTCCCACAAGAACCACTCTGCAGATCCTTCTTCATTATGCCCTTCACCAACATGCAGTGTTTCCTTGATTGAATTAGCTCTCACACCAATATTTGCGTTTAGAGCCTTTGCATTGAGGGCTATCTAAACACGGATGTGGCGCTGAAGTTACCTGTGAATGTGGAGTTGGTGGCATGTGAAACCCGCATGTGGAGCATTCGTTTGTGTGGGATGCTCTACCAGGTTCATTCCTAGATAATGCACTGAAAGGGCACTAAGCATAGAGTGTGAAAACTGAGTTTCCTTGAGAGCTGCTTGGAAGCATGATGCTGTGTGAAGTTAGGGAGCCAAATGGAGTTGTTCTCCCACAAGAACCACTCGGCTGATCCTTCTTCTTCAATATGCCCTTCACCAACATGCATTGTTTCCTTGATTGCATTAGCTCTCACACCAGTATTTGAGTCTAGAGCCTTTGCATTGAGGGCTATGTGAAAACGGCTGTGGCGCTGAAGTTGCCTGTGAATGTGGAGTTGGTGGCATGTGAAACCCGCATGTGGAGCATTCGTTTGTGTGGGATGCTCTACCAGGTTCATTCCTAGATAATGCACTCAAAGGGCACTAAGCATAGAGTGTGAAAACTGAATTTCCTTGAGAGCTGCTTGGAAGCCTGATGGTTTGTGAAGTTAGTGAGCCAAATGGAGTTGTTCTCCCACAAGAACCACTCGGCTGATCCTTCTTCAATATGCCCTTCACCAACATGCAGTGTTTCCTTGATTGAATTAGCTCTCACACCAATATTTGCGTCTAGAGCCTTTGCATTGAGGGCTATGTGAAAACGGCTGTGGCGCTGATGTTGCCTGTGAATGTGGAGTTGGTGGCATGTGAAACCCGCATGTGGAGCATTCGTTTGTGTGGGATGCTCACCAAGCTTCATTTTAGTCCTAGGCACTCAAAGGGCACTAAGCATAGAATGTGAACACTGAGTTTCCTTGAGAGCTGCTTGGAAGCCTGATGGTGTATGAAGTTAGTGAGCCAAATGGAGTTGTTCTCCCACAAGAACCACTCGGCTGATCCTTCTTCTTCAATATGCCCTTCACCAACATGCAGTGTTTCCTTGATTGAATTAGCTCTCACAGCAATATTTGTGTCTAGAGCCTTTGCATTGAGGGCTATCTGAAAACGGCTGTGGCGCTGAAGTTGCCTGTGAATGTGGAGTTGGTGGCATATGAAACCTGCATGTGGAGCATTCGTTTGTGTGGGATGCTCTATCAGGTTCATTTCAGTCCTAGGCACTCAAAGGGCACTAAGCATAGAGTGTGAACACTGAGTTTCCTTGAGAGCTGCTTGGAAGCCTGATGGTGTGTGAAGTTAGTGATCCAAATGGAGTTGTTCTCCCACAAGAACCACTCGGCTGATCCTTTTTCTTCAATATGCCCTTCACCAACATGCAGTGTTTCCTTGATTGAATTAGCTCTCACAGCAATATTTGCGTCTAGAGTCTTTGCATTGAGGGCTATCTGAAAACGGCTGTGGCTGTGAAGTTGCCTGTGAATGTGGAGTTGGTGGCATGTGAAACCCGCATGTGGAGCATTCGTTTGTGTGGGATGCTCACCAAGCTTCATTTCAATCCTAGGCACTCAAAGGGCACTAAGCATAGAGTGTGAAAACTGAGTTTCCTTGAGAGCTGCTTGGAAGCCTGATGGTGTGTGAAGTTAGTGAGCCAAATGGAGTTGTTCTCCCACAAGAACCACTCGGCTGATTCTTCTTCAATATGCCCTTCACCAACATGCAGTGTTTCCTTGATTGAATTAGCTCTCACACCAATATTTGCGTCTAGAGCCTTTGCATTGAGGGCTATGTGAAAACGGCTGTGGCGCTGAAGTTGCCTGAGAATGTGGAGTTGGTGGCATGTGAAACCCGCATGTGGAGCATTCGTTTGTGTGGAATGTTAACCAAGCTTCATTTCAGTCCTAGTCACTCAAAGGGCACTAAGCATAGAGTGTGAAAACTGAGTTTCCTTGAGAGCTGCTTGGAAGCCTGATGGTGTGTGAAGTTAGTGAGCCAAATGGAGTTGTTCTCCCACAAGAACCACTCGGCTGATTCTTCTTCTTCAATATGCCCTTCACCAACATGCAGTGTTTCCTTGATTGAATTAGCTCTCACACCAATATTTGAGTCTAGAGCCTTTGAATTGAGGGCTATCTGAAAACGGTTGTGGCTGTGAAGTTGCCTGTGAATGTGGAGTTGGTGGCATGTGAAACCCGCATGTGGAGCATTCGTTTGTGTGGGATGCTCACCAAGCTTCATTTCAGTCCTAGGCACTCAAAGGGCACTAAGCATAGAGTGTGAAAACTGAGTTTCCTTGAGAGCTGCTTGGAAGCCTGATGGTGTGTGAAGTTAGTGAGCCAAATGGAATTGTTCTCCCACAAGAACCACTCTGCTGATCCTTCTTCTTCAATATGCCCTTCACCAACATGCAGTGTTTCCTTGATTGAATTAGCTCTCACAGCAATATTTGCGTCTAGAGCCTTTGCATTGAGGGCTATCTGAAAACGGCTGTGGCGCTGAAGTTGCCTGTGAATGTGGAGTTGGTGGCATGTGAAACCCGCATGTGGAGCATTCGTTTGTGTGGGATGCTCTACCAGGTTCATTCCTAGATAATGCACTCAAAGGGCACTAAGCATAGAGTGTGAAAAATGAGTTTCTTTGAGAGCTGCTTGGAAGCCTGATGGTGTGTGAAGTTAGAGAGCCAAATGGAGTTGTTCTCCCACAAGAACCACTCGGCAGATCCTTCTTCATTATGCCCTTCACCAACATGCAGTGTTTCCTTGATTGAATTAGCTCTCACACCAATATTTGCGTTTAGCGCCGTTGCTTTGAGGGCTATCTGAAAACGTCTGTGGCGCTGAAGTTGCCTGTGAATGTGGAGTTGGTGGCATGTGAAACCCGCATGTGGAGCATTCATTTGTGTGGGATGTTCTACCAGGTTCATTCCTAGATAATGCACACAAAGGGCACTAAGCATAGAGTGTGAAAACTGAGTTTCCTTGAGAGCTGCTTGGAAGCCTGATGGTGTGTGAAGTTAGTGATCCAAATGGAGTTGTTCTCCCACAAGAACCACTCAGCTGATTCTTCTTCAATATGCCCTTCACCAACATGCAGTGTTTCCTTGATTGAATTAGCTCTCACACCAGTATTTGAGTCTAGAGCCTTTGCATTGAGGGCTATGTGAAAACGGCTGTGGCGTGGAAGTTGCCTGTGAATGTGGAGTTGGTGGCATGTGAAACCCGCATGTGGAGCATTCGTTTGTGTGGGATGCTCTACCAGGTTCATTCCTATATAATGCACACAAAGGGCACTAAGCATAGAGTGTGAAAACTGAGTTTCCTTGAGAGCTGCTTGGAAGCCTGATGGTGTGTGAAGTTAGTGAGCCAAATGGAGTTGTTCTCCCACAAGAACCACTCGGCTGATTCTTCTTCAATATGCCCTTCACCAACATGCAGTGTTTCCTTGATTGAATTAGCTCTCACACCAATATTTGCGTCTAGAGCCTTTGCATTGAGGGCTATCTGAAAACGGCTGTGGCGCTGAAGTTGCCTGTGAATGTGGAGTTGGTGGCATGTGAAACCCGCATGTGGAGCATTCGTTTGTGTGGGATGCTCTACCAGGTTCATTCCTAGATAATGCACTCAAAGGGCACTAAGCATAGAGTGTGAAAACTGAGTTTCCTTGAGAGCTGCTTGGAAGCCTGATGGTGTGTGAAGTTAGTGAGCCAAATGGAGTTGTTCTCCCACAAGAACCACTCGGCTGATTCTTCTTCAATATTGCCCTTCACCAACATGCAGTGTTTCCTTGATTGAATTAGCTCTCACAGCAATATTTGCGTCTAGAGCCTTTGCATTGAGGGCTATCTGAAAACGGCTGTGGCGCTGAAGTTGTCTGTGAATGTGGAGTTGGTGGCATGTGAAACCCGCATGTGGAGCATTCGTTTGTGTGGGATGCTCTACCAGGTTCATTCCTAGATAATGCACTCAAAGGGCACTAAGCATAGAGTGTGATAACTGAGTTTCCTTGAGAGCTGCTTGGAAGCCTGATGGTGTGTGAAGTTAGTGAGCCAAATGGAGTTGTTCTCCCACAAGAACCACTCGGCTGATCCTTCTTCAATATGCCCTTCACCAACATGCAGTGTTTCCTTGATTGAATTAGCTCTCACACCAATATTTGCGTCTAGAGCCTTTGCATTGAGGGCTATCTGAAAACGGCTGTGGCGCTGAAGTTGCCTGTGAATGTGGAGTTGGTGGCATGTGAAACCTGAATGTGGAGCATTTGTTTGTGTGGGATGCTCACCAAGCTTCATTTCAGTCCTAGGCACTCAAAGGGCACTAAGCATAGAGTGTGAAAACTGAGTTTCCTTGAGAGCTGCTTGGAAGCCTGATGGTGTGTGAAGTTAGTGAGGGAAATGGAGTTGTTCTCCCACAAGAACCACTCGGCTGATTCTTCTTCAATATGCCCTTCACCAACATGCAGTGTTTCCTTGATTGAATTAGCTCTCACACCAATATTTGCGTCTAGAGCCTTTGCATTGAGGGCTATCTGAAAACGGCTGTGGCGCTGAAGTTGCCTGTGAATGTGGAGTTGGTGGCATGTGAAACCCGCATGTGGAGCATTCATTTGTGTGGAATGTTCACCAAGCTTCATTTCAGTCCTAGTTTCTCAAAGGGCACTAAGCATAGAGTGTGAAAACTGAGTTTCCTTGAGAGCTGCTTGGAAGCCTGAAGGTGTGTGAAGTTAGTGAGCCAAATGGAGTTGTTCTCCCACAAGAACCACTCGGCTGATCCTTCTTCTTCAATATGCCCTTCACCAACATGCAGTGTTGCCTTGATTGAATTAGCTCTCACACGAATATTTGAGTCTAGAGCCTTTGAATTGAGGGCTATCTGAAAACGGTTGTGGCTGTGAAGTTGCCTGTGAATGTGGAGTTGGTGGCATGTGAAACCCGCATGTGGAGCATTCGTTTGTGTGGGATGCTCACCAAGCTTCATTTCAGTCCTAGGCACTCAAAGGGCACTAAGCATAGAGTGTGAAAACTGAGTTTCCTTGAGAGCTGCTTGGAAGCCTGATGGTGTGTGAAGTTAGTGAGCCAAATGGAATTGTTCTCTCACAAGAACCACTCGGCTGATCCTTCTTCTTCAATATGCCCTTCACCAACATGCAGTGTTTCCTTGATTGAATTAGCTCTCACAGCAATATTTGCGTCTAGAGCCTTTGCATTGAGGGCTATCTGAAAACGGCTGTGGCGCTGAAGTTGCCTGTGAATGTGGAGTTGGTGGCATGTGAAACCCGCATGTGGAGCATTCTTTTGTGTGGGATGCTCTACCAGGTTCATTCCTAGATAATGCACTCAAAGGGCACTAAGCATAGAGTGTGAAAAATGAGTTTCTTTGA